>NC_138373.1:5218222-5235669 GCF_054177405.1 Leptonychotes weddellii | reverse complement strand
CATGCCCCTGCCTCTTGGGAACTATGAGTAACTATCTCTTAAATGACAATTGTGTCCTGATCTGCTGGCCTCACCACACCGGAATGATAATACAACCTACATTTTCAGTTCCTTAACCATCTGGACCTTAAATCCCTCATCCTTAAAATGGGGATAAAAATAGTATTTGCCTCCTGGGGTTGCAATGAGGATCAAATGAGTTCATAACTCATTTATTGCCATTATTACATTGCATTACCAATGCTCAGTTGCTGAACACACGGCCCAGCACATAGTAAGCATCCATTCAATGTTGGTGATGATGATTACAAAGAACAGCACAGTCGCTGTGGGACTGCTGTAGAGAGAACACGATTCTGAGGTCAGAACTCCAGCATTCCCTAGCAGGGTCACTGGGTTACTCAGCCTTTTGGGGACTCTCAGTTTTCTTATAGAGAAAGTAGAGATTAAAAATATCAATTGCATGATATTGCTGACATAAATCACCCAAGGTGTGCTGAATGCTGGCACCTAGACCTACTCCTAAAAAAGAGTGCTATACTGGGAACAGGATATCTTTTTGACAAATATGAAAGAATAGGTCTTAAGCCCAAAATATTGATTGAGAGTTTATTTTGAGCACGGCCTACAAGAATAGTTGGTCTTTCTGTCGTCACTGAGCCTGACTTTTGCCACCTGGGATTTCCTGAGGTGTGTGGCAACTCATCCTTCACAGCACCCAGTAGTTATAAAAAGCTCTCACCTTCTAGAAGAGTGACTCAGGGGGCCTGTTCTAGAAGCCCTGGGCCTGGGTTCACGTCCCACCTCAACCACATTTACTAATGGTGCCACCTGACAAAAGTGACTTTATCTCAATGTGCCTTGGTTTGCTCATCTGTAAAATGGGCTCTGGTGAAAATGAGCTGGACCATCCATGCAAAGTGCTCAGCGTGGCGCTGGCGTGTTGCAGGCCCTTGTAAACGTGGGTTCCCCCGTTCCTCTGGCACTCTCGCTGTTCCTCAGAAACCTAAGCTCTTGAGAAATACAGGGGGGCAAGCCGATGTTCCGCCTCCCACCCCGCGCTCGAAACCGTAGGAGCTGAGGGTGTTTAGCCTCTAAGAGGAAAGCCACAAACATAGACAAACAACTACTGAGCACCTACTGTGTGCTAAGCGTGGTTCTAGATGCTAGGGATTTAGCAGGGAGTGAGACAAACCCAGTTTCTGCTCTCATGGAGATGACATCCTAACTGGGGAGACAGACGATAGAGAAACCAGCAAAGCCTACACAAATTTCATGTAAGGAAAGAGCTATGGAGAAGAAAAGGGGAATCTGGGATGGTGAGGTCAGGGAGGGGGGTGGCCGGTGAGCGCAGGCTGGGCCCCCCGCTGGCCTGGAAGAAGGATCTGCATTCTATTCTAAGCTGTCCTGGGAGCTCTGCAGGATCATGCTGGCCTTCCCTGCCGGGGCCTCCAGCCGGAGGGGGAGGCCAGGAAGCCCTAGGAGAGCAGGAGAAGCCCCTCAGAGCTGTTTTAATTGAAAGATCGCTTCTTCCCTGTGTTCTCTGTAGGCAGTGAGGCCTTTGAATTAAACATGAGTGGTGATTTATTTATCAAGTCTTTGAAAAAAATCTCTCTCTGACTATGATTTGCTGTACCTCTCCAGTTAACCCTTCCTGGCCTCTGACCAGGGCAGCTGAGAGCATCACATGCCAAGTCCCTCTGGGGAATGTGTGTGCCCGTGGCAGGGAAGGGGGACGATGCAGACTCACCTGGGGAGGAGGTGGGATGAGGCTGCTGAGGGATGGGGCCTGCTGGCTACTCTCAGCTTGCTCATTCAACCTCCACCCTTCCCTGGGCATCCGGAGCCTGACTCTGAAGACCATCCCCCCTCCCTAGTGGATGGGTTACTGGTCATGATTCCTCACTCCCCAGTAGCAGAAATACACCTCCCTACCCTTGCCATGGCTTGGTGGCAGGCAGAGTGATTTTCCCCACCCACTGACTTGGCCAATGGGAGGCTAACGGACATGAGGAACACAGGCTCGAATGTGCTTGCGCAGCCGTGACAAGGACCCACCCTGGGCAGCTGTGGCCCCTTTAGCCTGGGCCACAGAAGGAGATATGAGACAGGTGGAGCAGAACTGCCAAGTTGATCTGAATATCCTTGAACATGAGAACAAATGATTGTTGTCTGAAGCCACTGAATACCGGGGTTGTTTGTTACCAGCATAATAATGACAGGAGCTGACCAGTACACCCAGGCTCCATCGGAAGGACCCACCAGATCTGATAGCTGGGGGAAGTATGTCAGGATATCACTGCCCCTTCACCAACGGCCCTGCTCCCTCTCTGCCTTATTGTGGTTCTAGAAGCCCTGGTTCCTGCTGGGCAGCCCCAAACACTCCCTGGACTCTGCTAACACCTTTCCCTGACCTTGTCCATGAGGCCTGGAGGTGGTAATGACTTTCCACTCTTAAGAGTCTCTGGGTGTATCACCATTTTTTGTTGGTTCTTCAATCTTGCCCCTAACTCTGTAAACAGACCCTTCATTCAAAAGTCACTTCAAAAAAATCCCAGGTGAGTACGCCCATGTTCATCGCAGCATTATTCATAATAGCTAAAGCGTGGATGCAACCCAGGTGTAGACTCAGATGAATGGATAAACAAAACGTGGTATACATACAGTGGAATATTATGCAGCCTTACAAAGGAAGAAAATTCTGACACCCACTACAATGAACCTTGAAGACATTATATTAAGTGAAATAAGCCAGTCACCAAAATTCAAATACTGTATGGTTCCACTTCTATGAGGGCCCTAGAGTCGTCAAATTCAGACAGAAAGTAGAATGGTAGTTGCCAGGGGCTGGGGAAGGGGAGTTAGCATTTAATGGTGACAGAATTTCAGTTTGAGAAGATGATCCTGGCCTCACCTGCACCCAGGGGCAGCCCTTAGACACGCTGGCAGCTTCCCCTCTGGTGCCTGGGGGCGGGGAGCTTGGCCTGTGAGCAGGGACGCCCAGACATCCGGGGACTTAACACTCCTGGACTCAGCATCAGCTGTGGGAGAATGGGAAAGGGTGGCTGAATAGCCTGGCGAAATCATCTCTTGGTGGGACAATCCTGAGTCCCAGTTCCCATGGGAACCTGCTCATTAACACGTCCTTCTCGGATTCCCTGCCTTCTCCGCCTTGCTTTCCCTGCTCCTTAATCCCTGCTTCCTGGAGCGTCTCCCCAGTAACCCCCTGCACCTGAGCCCTTGTTCCTGGTCTGCTTCTGGGGAACCCAAACTAAGACGCATATAGATAAGAGAGCACAGGATGGTGACAGAGGAGCTTTCACTTCTGGGTGACCATTTGGCACCTGGGTCCAGACGGTAGCCTCTGCAGGGAGAAGGGGGGTGGGAGCGGATTCCTGAGAATCCAGAGCAGGGGAGATCTGGCGGACAAGTGAGCCTGCTTTCTGACCCTGGGGTCTGACATGTGAGCAAAGCAAATTATGGCTTTTCCTGATGCTGGCACCCACCAAGATAGCAGATGGCTCGCCCCTATGAATGAGGGGGTTGGGCCCGCCAGGGCACTTGGTGGGGGGGCATCGCAGCCCTGCAGCTCAAGAAGGTGGTCATTCTGCAAGTCCTTGCTCCTATGCTGACCGCCTCTCCTGGCCTGGAATATCAGCCCTGTGAGGCCAGGAACCTGGTCCGGCTGGCTCACTGCATGGAAGGGCGGCAGTCGTCCTAGATCAGGAGCCCAAGAAACATGGGTGGGAGAGCAGACGCTGTTCGGCCAATGGCACCCCTTTGCTCCTCTTCTGCACATGGAGCTCAAGGAAAAAGGAGTATGGGAGTTGGTGGGAGGTCCTGACTGGAGCTTCCCTGCCCTGCGTAGGATGACACATCCCTAGGGCCCCCCGAGCTCTGCCAGGACCTCCTGTCCTGTTACCTGCTGGCATCTCTGGGCTCCTCCTCCCCTGCAAACCACCTCCCACCGGGCCAAGCATTGATCCAGGAGGGCCAGATGGCTCCATGAAGCAGCAAGGCACGGCTGGACAATTTGATTAACTCGCCTAATGAACTCTGAATTCACTCCATTTTTTTTTCCATGACAACTGTATTTTCTCCCTAAAATTGTTATTGACTCCTCATATTTGGGGACGTAGGTGTAATAGGAAAGACTGTTCTGCACATGGCAGACAAGGAACCAAATTGTGGGAGTGGAGAGAGGTGAGGTGGGTGAGGGGATGACTCCGTGTTTCTCTAGCCAAGAGGTGGTTGGATGGCCTCTTCCTAAGACCTGGCCATAAATCCTAGGTGTGGGAAGCAAGCTTTAGCAAATGAAAGTTTGCCAGATTTAGCAAATAAAAACACAAAATGTCCCATGAAAGCTGAATTTCAGATAAACAACAGGTAACTTTGTAGTATAAGTATATCCCAAATATTGCATGGGATATACTTATGCTACAAAATTATTTGTTGTTAATCTGAAATTCTGATTTTACTGGGCATCCTGTATTTAACGGTCAACCCTAAGGGTATGGTGTGTGGTATCTCCGTGCCTCGGCTCCCACGTTCCTATCCCCAACCTGACTCTTGGTCTCTGGACTCAGACGCACACCCCCACCAGATGCCTACAAACACCGCCAGCTCCAGTGCCCACACCGGCCATGCCACGTCCCTAAACCCACTGCCCCTGTTCTCCGTGTCAGCACATAGCAGCACCACGCCCCGGCTCTGGCCCAAACCTGAGTCATCCTCACTGCCCCTCCTCATGCATCCACCACCAACCTTCGGGGGAAACCCTGGCAGCTCAGTCTGGAAGCTAAGCCCTTCTCACTGCCACCCCCTTGGGCTCAGCCACCACCATTTCTGTCCTGAATTTCTAGACAGGCTCCCCGTCCTTCTTGCCTTCTCCCTGGGGCCCTACAGCCTGTTCCTGCAGCAGCCGGGGTGTCCTTAACAGCAGTCGGACAGTGCTGTTGTCTGGATACTCCAGTGGCTTCCCATGATACTGGAATGAAATCCAAAGTCCTTACTGGGGCGGTGAGGCCCCAGAGGCTGTGGCCCGGGAGACCGTGTCTCACCACTCTCCTCCTCCTGCCACACGGGTCCTGCCAAACCTGTGTTTCACTGAGAACATCTCCCGTCTGGGTCAATGCACCTGCCTTCCCTCTGCCTGTCGGTTCTGCTTCTCTGGAGAACACTGACGAGTAGTTATCATATATATTTTACTGTATATATTACTGGTAGAAAGATAGAGAGAGAGATAGATAGATAGATAGATAGATAGATAGATAGATAGATAGATAGATAGATAGACAGATAGATAGACAGATACCATATAGATTCTGTATATATATTGCTCTACCTATTTACTAGAATATATACACCATGAAAGCAGAGATTTCTCCTTATTTTTTTTTTTAAGATTTTATTTATTTGACAGAGAGAGACACAGCGAGAGAGGGAACACAAGCAGGGGGAGTGGGAGAGGGAGAAGCAGGCTTCCCGCAGAGCAGGGAGCCCGATGCGGGACTCGATCCCAGGACCCTGGGATCGTGACCTGAGCCGAAGGCAGACACTTAACGACTGAGCCACCCAGGCGCCCCGATTTCTCCTTATTTTATTTCCTTCTGCATCCTCAGTATCTAAACAGTGCCTGGCACCTAGTGAGCGTCCCAAAATGTTAGCTGAAGTCATCACTGTCTTATTCAGCTCGGGCTGCCACAACGTAATACCATTGACTGGGTGGCTTACACAGCAGACATTTATTTCTCATGGTTCTGGAGGCAAGAAGTCCAAGATCCAGGTGCCGGCCAGATAGGTTTTGTTCTGAGGCCTCTTTCGTTGATTTGCAGAAATCTGCTTTCTTCGATCTCACATGGTAGAGAGAGGACTCTGGTGTCTCTTCCTCCTCTTATAAGACACCGACCTGAACAGATGGGGGCCCCCTCCTTATGACCTCATTTAACCTAAATGACCTCCTAAAGGCTCCATCTGCAAATATGGCCACACTTCGGGTTAGGACTTCAACACATGAATTGGGGTGGGGGCGTGGGGACACAGTTGGGTCGTAGGGATTGTCATCATCCTGGAAAGCTTCTCTGACGTCAACAGTAATCTTCTGGGAGTCAGATCCGGACTCCCACTTGCCTGCTGTGCGGCTTCTGGACACCCCTGGATCCACTTTGGGGAAACTGCTCGTCTGAGACTTCTCCTACCTGTACTTGCTTCCTAGGGCTGCAGTGACAAAGTGCCACCAACTGCGAGCCTCAAGACCACAGAGATTTGCTCTGTCCTAGGTTGGAGGACAGGAGTCTGGAATCAAGGTGTGGGCAGGGTGGGTCCCCTCTGGAGACCTCCAGCGGGAATCTGTTCCATGGTTGTGTCCTCGCTTCTGGGGATTGCATAACGCGACCTCTTCCTCTGTGTTCTCATGGCCTTCCTCCTGTGTCAAATCTCTCTTTTCTCTTAGCAGGACACTGGTCATTGGATTTACAGCCCACCCTTAATCCAGGATGATCTCCTCTCCAGATCCTTAACTTCCTTACATCTGCAAAGACCCAACTTCCAACTAAGGTCATATTCACAGGTACCAAGTGTTAGGACTCAACTGTATCTTTTGGGGGGACACTATGCAACCCCCTGTCCTACCCAACCTCTCTTCCTTCCCCCACTCCTCCTTGGGGTCAGCCAGCACCCCAGTCCTCCCTCACGGGCATGTCCCCAATACATTTCTTGCACCTGGATCCTGTCTAATCCCATGCTGCTGTTGTTTCTCAGAGGACCCAAAATAACAAATACACACAGATGTGACTTTTACACAAAAGGGATTATATATGTTGCTTCGAAATTTGTTTTATTTTACTATCACGTGTCTGTTCCATGTCCATGCACCTACAGATGCATCAGATTGTTTTTGAAGAGCTGCATAATATTCCATCTTGATTTGCTCGCAGTGCTTCTGAGTGTCTATGGATAGCTTTTGTGCTGGTGCTCTGGCATTATAATATACCTGTGTAATTTGGGGCACCTGGGTGGCTCAGTCGGTTGAGTGTCTGACTCTTGGTTTCAGCTCAGGTCGTGATCTCAGGGTCATGAGATGGAGCCCCGTGTCGGGCTCCACGCTCAGTGGGGAGTCTGCTTGGGATTCTCTCTGTCTCCCTCTGCCCCTCCTCCTGCTCTCTCTCTCTCTCCCTAAAATAAATAAATCTTAAAAAAAAAAAAAATACTACACATGTGTAATTTACAACAGTCTCCTGGTACCAACAGCTTGCCACTTGGAAGTGAGGCGTGAAGACCTTACTTCTGTTTCGGTCCCTATACCTTCCCTGCTTTTAGATGTCATTACCTAGCGTATCAGCTGGTGTTAAAATTTTTGTCTCGATCATCAAATATGATTTAAAAACTCATGAGGAGAGGCATAGCCAGTCTACTGTGTATTACCCATATGTCCTTTCCGGTGCTCCTTCTCCCAGAGGCTCCAAGATTCTTCCTCCTTGAAGAACTTCCTTCAGCCAGTCTTTCTCAGTAGGTCTGCTAATGCCAAATTCTCTTAGTTTTCCTGCATCTGAGAATGTCTTTATTTCCCCTTCATTACCGAAGTCACCGGATAGAGAATTCATGGTTTATCTCAGACCTTGTGATTCTTATCTGTAAAAGGAAAGTCTAGGTCTTTGCTTTTCTATCTACCATGTCTCTGCTTAACATGCCCTGTTATGTTACATAGGTTATGTGTGTGATGCTATATATCTTTCCTCTGACTTCTTAGAGAGAGAGAGAGAGTTCATCCTGCATGACATCCTCCCATACACTATGTGCTGGCTCTGGGTGAGTCCTTTCCTGGGGTGGTAGCCTACATCCAAGATGCCCCCTTCTCCATGATCTCTGCCTCCGGAATGCACAGCCTTGAGTAGACCCCCACCTGGCCACATATGGCACCAGAGCTGGTCTGTGTGCCCTGTAGAACACAGCAGGGGTGATGGCATGTCACCTCCCTGAGACCAGGTTACAACAGATACCACGTGCCATGAGATCACTCACTATGGGAAGCCAAATGCCCTGTCATGAGCAGCCCTTTGGAGAGGCCCACGTGGTGAGGACCTGAGGCCTGCCAACAGCCATCTTGGAAGTGGCCCCTCCAGTCCAGTCAAGCCTTCAAAGACTGCAGGCCCGGCCAGAGTCTGAATCACGACCTCATGAAAGATCCTGAGCCAGAACCACCCAGCTAAGCCACTCCTGGATTCCCGACCCACAGAAAATTGCGAGACAATAAATAGTTGCTGGCTTCAGACATTAAGTTTCGAAGTATTCTGTTACACAGCAACAGATAACTGATACACCCATCTTGGCTCCTTCAATCCTCGGAACAACTCTGTGCTGTGCTTTGTTCTTCCATTCCCCGGGCAGGACACGGCAGCTCGGAGATGTGGAGTCACTGGCCCCGAGTCACCCAGAGGGGACGTTGGTACCGAGCAACTTGGGTGTTTGCATCTGATACAACCAGCCCTCCAGGCTTTCCGTCTGCTGACAAGCACACTCCTCCTCAGAAAGCATGTCCTCATCTGAGGGCTTTACTCCTCAAAATAAGCCCCGGAGAGCTAATTGCCCTTATTTTACAGACGAGCAAACTGAGACTCAGAGAACCATGACTTGCCCAGGCTCATGCAGCTGGGAGGGAGGGTGAGCAATCAGAACTCAGGCCCCAGTCCCCAGCCCCCTGGGGTCACTGGAAGCTGGATCCCTCCTGCCCAGAGGAGGCACCTCTTCAAAGAAGAAGTCAACCCTGGGTGTCCCCCTAAGGAGGCCTGTGTGGCCTCAAGCTCTTCTTCCCCGGCCCAGGGCTGTGGGGCCTGATGGAAGCCTGGAGCCCCTCCTCCACTGTTCTCGACCCCTCAGCCGGCAAAGGGCTCCCAGCCTGGAGCGATGGGTACATTGTCACCTGTGGGACTGAGTTTTCAAGAAGCAGCTGTTTGCTCTATGTCTTGAATTTTAAAGAGGTTTAAAGTCCAACTTGGACCCTTAACTCCTGGGATGCTTGTAACCATGGCAGCACCTCACGGAGCAATAGCAAATACTTACAGAAGGAGAGAGTGAGCCAGGTAGGAAGGAAAAGAGACCTGAGGATATGGGAATGGGGCTTTGCCCTGGGGGCCTCTAAGATGCCTCCAGTAATACCTGGGGGTACGTGCCCCACCTCTTGCCCCCATTTCCTGAGTCTCTGCGTGAAATGTGCCCTTGGGACAGCACGTCCAAGGCCAGATCCTGGGGGGGAGGGCCTCCTCTGCATCAGTAAGCCCCTTCTTTTGCTTGAGTCTGTTTCCTCATCTGTGAAATGGGAATAACAAACCTGCCTGCCTTTTCAGGGATGTCACGTGGCTTAAATGAATTCCAACCCCCTGAAACATCCTCAGCAGGGATTGTTGTAAAGATCCCCCCACCCCCACCCCAGCTGGCTTCCAGGACAAAGGGATGTCAAGATCTCCGGGCCACCTTCCAGAGAGCCCAGAGAGGGAAGCGGCTTATTCAAGGCCACATGGCAAGTGCAGCTGAGCCCACAACCTAGCCACCCAGCCCTGCTGTAATCTCAGGGCACGAAGCCCTCCCTGACCAGCTGAGCGGCCGTGAATGATGGTGGCAGTGTGCTGCCCCGTGGATGTGCTCAGGGCTTAGCCACAATCTGGGTCAGGGCTCAGGGTGTGCCAGGCACGTGGACAGTAGCTGCCAAGTGTGTCTCAGCTTGGCAGGGAAGCAGAGCCTATAGCCCTGAGCTGCCAGGGAGGGGCCGAACGTTCCCGCAGAAGCCTGAGGAAGGGACCCCGGGCTCTCCCTGAGGGCCGTCCCCATCACCTGGGGTCGCGGGTTAACCGGTCCACATACACACCTTACAAGTAAGCCAAAAGCTGCGTTTATTTTTAAGTTACGTTCTAGGGAGTGAAAAAGATTACATCCTATTATTAAGAGAGTAAGGGGGCGCCTGGGTGGCTCAGATGGTTAAGCGTCTGCCTTCGGCTCAGGTCGTGATCCCAGGGTCCTGGGATCGAGTCCCGCATCGGGCTCCCTGCTCCTTGGGAGCCTGCTTCTCCCTCTGCCTCTCTCTCTCTCTCTGTCTCTCATGAATAAATAAAGAAAATCTTTAAAAAAAAAAAAAGAGAGTAAGGTGTGCCGACGCAGCATGTGGAATACCACTAAGAGGTCCAGAATCGAGTCTTGGCTCTTTTAGAAGGTCGGGGCCTCAGTTTCCCCCATGTAAACAGGGAGTCTGATTGTTCTCAGGAGACACTGTTCTCAGAGTCTCCTTGCAGCCATCTACACTCTGCCTCCTTTCTCGGATGGAACACAAATATATGTATTTATTCCATTTCCCTATTTCTTGCACTGGACACTCCTAAAATAGGACAGGAGGTGGGGCCGTGAGGAGAGGTCCCAGGCAGAAGCTCTTCTCTGAGGGCCGAGAGGCAGCTGGGGCTCTGCTGCCCACAGAGTGGGGAGACCTGAGCTCATCCCTCCACCCCGATACAGACCTGGCCTGGGCCCAGGACAACATGACCCCCACTCCCCTCTGCTCTGCCAGAGGCCCCGGCTTGGGAGCCAGTTGAAGCGCTGCTCTGGGGACAATAAAGGCTGTGTCTGCAGCAGCCCAGTGGCCCTGGGGGACAGCTTCCTGCGGGGAAAGTCATGGGCAAGAACACATCTGCAGGGGTGTGGTGTCCCAGCCACACGGGGGCCAGCTCCCAAAAGGCAGCAGCTACGGAGCCTCATGGAGTGTGTACCCAAAGGAAGGACATCGGAGAGCTCCTCCCAGTCAGGCCCGCCACCCTCCTTGGGCAGACAGCTCAGCCATTACACTGTCCCTGGACAGAGGGACAAACAGAGTCAGAGATGCACAAGACCACACTCCTCCCAGACTACTGAGGACTTGTGGGGCAGGGCTCCTGGAAGCCAGGCTCAGAAGTGATATAGATGTTAAAAGAAAGAGACAAGGACATTAAAACAATTATTTTTTTTTAAAGATTTATTTATTTGAGAGAGAGAGACACAGCGAGAGAGGGAACACAAGCAGGGGGAGTGGGAGAGGGAGAAGCAGGCTTCCCACCGAGCAGGGAGCCCGATGTGGGGCTCGATCCCAGCGCCCTGGGATCACGACCTGAGCCGAAGGCAGACGCTTAACCAACTGAGCCACCCAGGCGCCCCTAAAACAATTATTATAACTGTTCAGCATGTCCCCAGAGTTTTTCTGTTCTGTATGTCCAAAAAGCTAAGTGAGGCATTATGAAATAATAATATATATACACACACATTGGTTTCTGACCCTACTTCCTGACACTGAGCTCCTAAATCCCTTGTAATTTCCCGGGTGATAGGGCATCCTCTGTTTTAATGAGGCAATTCTTTGTTTTAATGAGGCCCCTTGATGGGGCTGGTCGCAGAAAGACCAAGTCCTGATTAGGTGCTTGGAAATGTCATCCCCCCTACCCCGGAGAGGGACTGGAAATAGAGTTAATAATTAGTCCTGACTATGTAATGAAGCCTCCATTAAAATCCCCAAAGTGTGAGGTCTGGAGAGCTTCTGGGTTGGTGAACACATCCACGTGTGGGGAGGGTAGTGCACCCCAACCCCATGGGACAGGAATTCCTAAGCTCGGGATTCTTTCCCTGTGTCTCTTCATCTGGCAGTTCATCTGTATCCTATATGATAAACCAGTAAATGTCTCCCTGAGTTCTGGGAACCATTCTGGCAAATTACCAAACCCAAGGAGCAGGTCATAGGGACCACAATTTGCAACCTGTCGGCCAGAAGTACAGTTGACAATGTGGGACTTGTGATTGCTGTTGTGTTCCAGGCCTGTCTCCTCGCTTCTGGAAGCTTCAGATGTCCCCTGGTTTACTGATGGCATTCTCTGGGTCTTCACGTTGTCTTCCCTCTACACTTGCCTATCTCCGCATCCAAATTTCCTCTTTTTATAAGGATACCGGTCATAGGACGCCTGGGTGGCTCAGTTGGTTAAGCGTCTGTCTTCAGCTCAGGTCATGATCCCAGGGTCCTGGGATTGAGTCCTACATCAGGCTCCTTGCTCAGGGGGGAGCCTGCTTCTCCCTCTGTCTGCCACTCCCCCTGCCTGTGCTCTCTAGCTCTCTCTCTGACAAATAAATAAATAAATAACATCTTTAAAAGGATACCGGTCGTATTAGATTAGGGCTCATCTTCATGACCGCATTTCAACTCCATCCTCTGCAAAGACCCAATTTCCAGATAAGGTCACATGCCCAGATCCTGCCAGTGAGGACTTACAACATCTTTTGGTGGGGGGAGGACATAATTCAAACCATAACACTTGGTTCAACATGAAGATGTTCCTATCTTTCAGCCCAGCCATTGTGCTCCTGGGCACTAGCCCTAGAGAAAATTCTTGCAGGTTGCACTAGTAGATACCCACCATCCAGAAGTTCATCAGCAGAAGGACGGATAGATGGATGCAGTATGTGCATTAAAGAAAGATACACGGGGGCGCCTGGGTGGCTCAGTCGTTAAGCGTCTGCCTTCGGCTCAGGTCATGATCCCAGGGTCCCGGGATCGATTCCCACATCGGACTCCCTGCTCGGCAGGAAGCCTGCTTCTCCCTCTCCCACTCCCCCTGCTTGTGTTCCTGCTCTCGCTCTCTGTCAAATAAATAAATAAAATCTTCAAAAAAAAAAAAGAAAGATACACGGTGGTGAAAATTAGAGAATTACAGCTACACACACCATCCTGGAGAAAGAGCAAAAGCATCATATTAACTTATAAAAAAAAAGCAAGTCCCAGAAGAGCCTGTAGTCCGATCATGCTGTGAAGATCTGAGTGGTCAGTTTTTCTGCCTCCTTCCAAGTCTTTGCTCACACATCATCTTCTCAATAAAGCCTACCCCATCAACCAACCTTGATGGTAAAGCCCAGGCTCCACAACCACACTCCTATTCACCCTACTCTGCTCTACCTGTCCTTTTCCCAGAGCATTTATCAACTTCTCACAAATTATATAATTTCCTTACTCATGTCTCTAGCAGTTATTGTCAACTTCCTCCCTCCAGAACATTAGATCCACAAGGGTGGAATTTTCTTCTCTTTCATTCATTGATGTCCACCAAGTATCTAGAATCGTACCCGGCACAAAGTAGACCCTGAACAAATTTTTTTTTTTGAGAGAGAGCGAGGGAGGAGGAGGGGCAGGGGGAGAGGGAGACAATCTTAAGCAGGCTCCACGCCCAGCATGAAGCCTGATGCGAGGCTCGATCTCACAACCCTGAGATCTTGACCTGAGCCGAAATCAAGAGTTAGATGCTTAACTGACTGAGCCACCCAGGTGCCCCCAGGTATTTCTTAAACTGAGTGGTTGGTACACTAATGTTCATTTATGATTATTTTTAAACTGTGCACATGCATTTCACCTAGTCTGTTGTATATAGGATGTCTCCTAATAGTCTTGGAGGAAAACAGATGTGGTATTTCTTGCAAGACCTGAATCTTGAGCGGAGATACAGACCTTTCATGATCTATGCTATTCCCTTAAGCACAGAAAGCCAGGATATGACTGCATTATTCCCTCAGGATGTGCTCTCTGGTGAGTGATGATGAGTGACAAGGAAATGTCAATCTACCCACAAGCTGCAGTCTTCTGTGTTTTATTTCTGCTTGAACAGGGTTTTAAAATGTGCTTGTGAATATTTGCACTGACAACTACACAGAGCAGGACTGCTTTGTAGAGAAGAGTAAAACCACCTGGTAAATTTGCCCCTGTGCTTCCTTGAGAAAACAATGGGAAGCCAGCAGCCTGTCAAGGGCAAAGTCCTATAACCAAACGTGCGTAATCCTGGCCTTGACAAGCTTCCCTATCCTATCGAAATCCCTACTAACACTCAAGTCCCTTCTGTAAGATTGCCCAACGCCAACCCCAGGCAGAGTCAACCGGCTGCTCTAGGAGCCACTGAGGTTAAGGGCAATGGTTGGATTGGTTCAGTTTGCAGTTGAAATGTGGAAAATGCCTGTTCCCCAGCATTGACCACCCATGGGTTTTCGGAGACAATGATTTGCTTATCTGGCTTAATTGGTTTAATTGTCTCGTAACATGTGCATGTTCCATCCTTCTAAATATGACTCACAACAGGATCCATAACCGCAGGTTGAATTAAACTGGCTTGTGCGTGAGTATGGTTCCTACCAGTGACGGTCCTGTCATCATTTAAGGATGAGCACACCTATGTTTCTTTACATTTACTCTAAAAAAGTGCAGAGACCGGGTAATCACATTGGGAGTGCCTAGAGGGCGGGGGCCATGTTTTTAACCCCAATTTTCATCTCCACCCCTGACCTCTTGCAAAATCCAACTGCCCACTAGACAGCTCCACAAAAATGTGTTGTAGGCATGTTAGATCTATGTTCAAAACAGAACTCTTGATTCTCTTCCTGCTCAAACCTGCATTTTGCCCTCCCCCATCTCCCCATCTCAGGAAATGGCATCTATCACCTGCCCAGGTTCAAAACCGCACTTTTTTCTTTTTAAAATTGAGATATAATTTGCATGCCACAAAATTAACCCATAATTTTAAAGTGTACAATTCAGTAGTTTTTAAAATATTCAGACTTTTGCAACCATCACAACTCGTTTGAGGACATTTTTATCACCCTAGAAAGAAACTCCATACCCATGAGCAGTCACTCCCCACTTCCCTCTAACCCCACACCCACCCTCAGCCCACGTCAACCGCTAATCTACTTTCTGTCTCTATAGATTTGCCTGTTCTGGACATTTTATATAAACGAATCGTACAATATGTGGTCCTTTGTGCCTGGCTTCTTTTACTCAGCATAGTGTTTTCAAGGTCTACCCATGTTATAGTATCTATCAGTATTTCATTCCTTTTTATTGCAGAATAATATTCCACTGTATGGATATATCACAACTTTTTATTTATTTATTTATTTATTTATTTATTTTAAAGATTTTATTTATTTATTTGACAGAGAGAGACACAGAGAGAGAGGGAACACAAGTAGGGGGAGTGGGAGAGGGAGAAGCAGGCTTCCCACGGAGCAGGGAGCCCGATGTGGGGCTCGATCCCAGGACCCTGGGATCATGACCCGAGCCGAAGGCAGACGCTTAACTGACTGAGCCACCCAGGCGCCCCATATCACAACTTTTTAAATCTATTCATCCGCTGATAGGCATTTGGGTGGTTTCTACTTTCGCACTATTGTGAATAACACTGCTGTGAATATTTGTGTGTAAGTTTTGCGTGGGTATGTGCTATCAATTCTCTCGGGTATATACTTAGGAGTAGAACTGCTGGGTCATATGGTAACTCTATTTACAATTTTTTGAGGAACTGACAAAATGCTTTCCGAAGGTGGCTGCACCATTTTCCCACCAGCAATGTATAAGGGTTCCAATTTCTCCACATTTTCACCAACATGCTATTTATTTACTTATTTTTAAATTACAACTGAACTGTCTCCAGTGGATATGAAGTGGTATCTCTTTGTGGCTTTAATTTGCATTTCCCTGATGACTGATGATACCAAGTACTTTTGCATGTGCTGTTGGTCATTTGTATATCTCCTTTGGAGCAAGATCTATGCAAATCTTTTGTTCATTTATATATTGGATTATTTGTCCACTTTTGTTATTGAGTGGTTAAGAGTTCTTTACATATTCCGGATACAAGTTTCTTATCAGATATACAATTCCAAGTATTTTCTCTTATTCTCTGATAGACTTTTCACCTTAACAGTCTTCTTTGAAGCAGAAAAGGTTTACTTGTGGTGAAGTTCAATTTATCAATGTTTCTTTGGGTTGCTTGTGTTTTGGGTGTCATATCTAAGAAATCACGAGCTAATCCAAGGTCACAAATATTTATAGCTATGTTTTCTTCTGTGAGTTTATAGTTTTAGCACTTAAATTTAGGTCTTTGATCTACTGAGTTAATTTCTATATATGGTGAGGTAGAAATCCAGCTTCATTTTTTTTTTTGCATGTGCATACCCAGCAGGATTTGCTGAAAAGACTCTTCTTTCCCCACTGACTGGTCTTAGCACTTTTTTTCCCCCAAAAATCAATTGACCATAACTGTATAGATTTATTTCTGGATTCTGAAACTATTCCATTAATCCATACGTCTTTCCCTAAGCCAGGACCACACAGTCTTGTTAGTATAGCTTTGTAGTCTGTTTTGAAATCAAGAAACTTCAAATTTGTTCTTTCTTTTCAAGATTATTTTGGCTATTCTGGATCCTTTGCATTTTCATACCAATTTTGGGATTGGCCTATCAATTTCTGAAGAAAGTCAGGTGGGTTTTTAATAGGGATGGTGTTTAATCTGCAGATCCATTTGGGGAGTACTCTCATTGTAATAAGTCCTCTGAATCCATTTTTTGACATTTGCCTCTCCCTCCCTCTGATGAGAAAGCCCAGGTGCTCTCTCCCTTGGTGCAGGTGGGAAGTTCAAACTCTATACAGAAACCCCAGCCCAGTCCCACCTTCTACCCATCATAAAAATCCCAAATTAGTGTCCTTTCCCTGCCCTCAAGCCAAGTGCAGCCCAACTTGGGAGTCACTGTTATTGATTTAACTGATCTGAGTTGGAAGTTTAGATAATTGGCATTTTAGACAGGAATGTGGGATTGGGGCTCTCCTTAAAGTGGTCCTGGGTCATAGGTCTTGGCCCAGACTTATCCATGTGTGTCAAACTGAATCCCGTGTCTTTTAAAACAAATTTTATTTATGTCTTTTAAAAAAATTATTTATTATTTATCACAAGCTGGGGGAGCAGCAGAGGGAGAGGGAGAAGCAGTCTCTCTGCTGAGCAGGAAACCCTATGTAGGGCTCATCCCAGGACCCTTGGGTCATGATCTGAGCCAAAGGCAGACGCTTAACCAACTGAGCCACCCAGCTGCCCCAAATCCTGTGTCTTGATTCAATTCTAGCAGATCAGTGTGTCCTCTCCCCCACCACTGCAAGACCCTGAAGCCTCGGCTAAATCCCTAAGAATTTTTTGGTAAACTGAAGGCCACTCCATCTCTGACACGGCCCAAAAAGAGTTATCATCTCTCTCAGCATCCACAACATTTTAACAAGCCTAACATCTTCTAGGACTTCTTTGGGTTCTGGAAGCCGGGCATTCTGCATTTACAAATCTTTTAAAGCTCACTTTTGTTGTTACTTGCAAATCGCCCCACAACAAAAGACTCTAGAATCTGTGCAAACTGCAATGCAAACTGCAATGCAACCAGCATTCCCAACAGTACCCCCAGAGGGTCCTTCACTACAGAGGCCTCAGCAACCCCCTCTCATGCCTCCTGGAAACTCTGGAGCACCTAAGTTACCCGTGGGCTTCTGACTCAAGAAACTCCTTGGCCTCACGCTATATGCCATTAGACCTGCAATTGCTGGTTGCATACTATGAGATCCTGGAAATAGTAGCTGTCCTAAGCCCTGGCCT
>NC_138373.1:5188862-5217722 GCF_054177405.1 Leptonychotes weddellii | reverse complement strand
GCCCTGCTTGTGTTCCCTCTCTCGCTGTGTCGCTGTCAAATAAATAAAATCTTTAAAAAAAAAGAAAAAACCAAGCCATTCTTCTTTCTCTGCCCTCTCAAGCCATTTTCAGACCTGTGTGGGTGCTACCCTGATCTCCCCCAGAAAGTCTCATTATATGATCAACCTTTTCGTACCCTCTGAGTGTGTGTGGTATTATCATCTGGACATCTGAGCCGAATTTTTCCCTACTATGTGTCCACAATGGCAATCCCGACACTATTAAGTCTTACTCTATGAACACAGATATATTTCCATTTATTTAGGTCCTCTTTAATTTCTCTATATAATGTTCTAGATATAAAAAAAGAAAAAGAAAAAATAATAACGTTCTGTAGTTTTTAGCGTACAGATGGTCCCCGGCTTACAGTGGCTTGACTTACAATTTTTTGACTTCGTGGTGGTGTGAAAGCAACACATATTCAGTAGAACTTAGTTTGAGTTTTGAAGTTTGATTTTTCCTGGGTGAGTGATATGCGGTACGACACTGGGGATGCTGGGCAGTGGCAGTGAGCCACAGCTCCAAGTCAGCCATGCGATCACAATCATGAGGGAAATCACAACAGGGCAGGGCCTCCAGAGCCATAGGCCGGCTTGACCCCAGCTCTGCCCTTAACTAGTCACGTGATCCAAGTCACTGTCTAATTGTTCTATGCATTCACCTGCAAATCGGGATTCACTTTCACGGGGTTGTTAGGAGGAGTGAAGGAGACGTACGGTAGAACACAGAGTAGGTGGCCAACAGGTGTCACGCCTGGGACAAGGAGTTGAGTGTCATCTACGTGAGTTTGAGTCCTAGTTGAGAAGACAGGGGCCGGCTGGAGACTGCCCCCCTACCTCCAAGCATTTCGGTGTCCCTGGGTCTGCCAGACACAGGCCCCAGACTCATGGACTGTGGCAAAGCCCCACCCCCCTACCCTCAGCCCCAGACAGGGAGCAAACAGATACGGAGGCATCTTCCAGGGCACTTTAATCAAAATTCCGTCATCATAAGAGTTCTTGTAGCATACAGTGTTAGGATGGGCATGTCAACTTGGTCCTACAAATGGAATTTCCACAGATTTGCACTTCAAACATGTATGAAAAATAAAATATATAATATTTAGCTTTATAAATTTCCCCACTTCATCACTCTCCTTAAAATAAGTTACTACCTCTGTCCAATAAATTAAGCAACCTGGAGTCACTGAGCAAATATCAGCCAAATGACTTCCATTTCCTGAAAAAGTTCTGGGGGAAATACTTGAGACAGTCAAACGCTTACAGTAATCAACATGGATTAAAACTAGCACATTCCTCACAGGGGGGCGAGACATCAAAAATGGAAGGCTGCTAATGGCTGTTCTTCTCTGTTGGGAAAAAATCAATCCCCCCTGACCATACCAAATGGTTGGAGAAGCTGCAACTGAACTTTTGGCACCAGTGGAGAAAGGAGGCTTTGCAAAGAAGCCATTCCCAGCGACGAGTCCATCAAAGCATCGATCGGAGGGAGAGGTGACAGAGGGGGAGGCTCAGCTGCCACAGCCCTCCTCCAGAACTCCCTTCTGCGGTCCCGCTCCCAGCCCCCTCTGGAGGCCCGGATGCCCCCTCCATCTTGGAGAAGGCAGGGTGTGGTCTGGGCAGCCTGCCCCCCTCCTCGAGCTGAAGAGTTCCTCAGAGCATAGTAAAGAACACCAAGAGAAAGGCCCTTCTGTGAGCGGCGGGGGCTGCTTTGCTGCGTGCTCAGGGGACAGCAGGGTATACTCAATACACAAGGGACACAGATACTCCAGCAGGATGGCCGCACAGCCTTTCAAGGGGACAGACAGAAGGTGCACACGGGACATCGAGGATCCAAGAGGGTGGGCAAGGCTGCGGTGTGCTAGCAATTACAGGGGCTCTGCACGGGGCCTCAAGGGCCTTAATCCCCCCGTCCCCAGCAGGAAGTCAGATTTGCCCACCTGCAAGCTCAGGGCTTCTTCCCCCCTCAAAACAACACAATACTGGTAAAGAACAAAGAATCTAGTGACACGGGCTGCTACAGAGCCTCGGCCTTCCAAGAGTCCCTGGGAATGAGCTTTGGGGGCCCCAGCCCATTCTGGCAGGGGCTTTTACACAGTTTAGCTGGGGGAGGAGGTGGCCTTGCACTTCCGACAGGAACAGCCCAGCCCTGGCCTCCTAGACAGAGCAGGAGGCAGCTACAAGTCAAGGAGACGCTCCTCACAGGTCTCCACGGGCCACTTTGAAGCCCCTCCAAACACATCGACGTTGTTGTCCACCCAGGGTATGATGTTG
Organism: Leptonychotes weddellii; assembly: GCF_054177405.1. Lineage (NCBI taxonomy): Eukaryota > Metazoa > Chordata > Mammalia > Carnivora > Phocidae > Leptonychotes > Leptonychotes weddellii. The sequence continues at coordinate 5,215,409 of NC_138373.1, read as the reverse complement.
CCGGGCATGTTCGTGGAGCAGTTGGCAATGTTGATAATTTCTTGCGCACGAAGGACGCGGTCCCATATGTTGAACTGGCTGAGCTCCCCCACGAATGCCTGCGTGGCATCGAACCTGCCCCCAACAGTGTCCTGGGAAGGTGCAGGGGAGCAGAACCACATCGGCGCAGGTTCAAAAAGCAGACACACCCGCTAATTCTCCTGGACCGTGAACGGCCTTCGGGAAGGGATGCCAACTTGGGAGGGAGATGGGGAGACTGGGCCATTTTCCCAACTCCCTCCAACTCTGGCCACACCCCCTGACCCCTGATTCGTGCACATCCCAGAGCTCCAGGGCATGTGAAACCACCTCGAGACTAGAGTGGAAAGACATTTGCCCAAAGTCCCAAAGCTAGAACTAGATCCAGGTCTCCAGACTCCCAGCCTCTCCCAAGGAAGTGAGGGGAGGAATGGGCCGTCAGCAAACCTCAGACATAGGCTGAAACATCAACTCTTATCTGCCCAGGAGCAGACAAGCAACTTATATTTCCCCTCTCCCAGAGGGTGAGTTTCTTGAGGGCAGCTTCTGAAGTCACTTTCTCACCCCCATCTCCCTCAGGAGGCTAAGCGCCCCACAGGCATGCCCTAAGTGCCCCAAAACACTGAGCCAGCAGCTCCTGGAAGATGCCATGTCAGCCCTTGGCATCCTGAATCAAAGCTGTGCCTGGCAGAGCCCAAACACCTGGAGAGAACCCGAAGTCCCTTCCTGATAACATGACCCCAGGGACACTCCTGATCACCTGTGTTGGACTCCATTCTGGAATCTATCTGACCCATCACACCAACTTGGTCGACCGCCCTCTGCCCCTCAGGCCACAAGACAGCGTGGGGCGAGCTTGTTGTCAGGCCTCAGTGGCCAGGTCTGGCAGGCAGACAGCTGGCCAGGGGCCCCAGGGGCCCCAGGGGCAGCCTGCAAGTGTGGCCTTATGCTGCTCGGCTGGCCAGCGCGCTCCCCTCTTGCACCCCCTGCACTCACCTGTTCCTGCCCAAGGATCAGCACACCCCCTGGCTTGATGGGGTGCCAGGGGGCCAGGTTTTCCCCAGTGCCGAGTTTCTCCCCATCCTGGAAAGCTTCCCACATGCCATCCCGCGTCGTCCAAGTGATACAGATATGGTGCCACTTGCCGTCACTGACAAACAGGGGCAGCTGGGCAACCTGTGGACAGCAACATGCAGGTGAGGGTCCCCGCAGGGTTTCCAGAAGTCTGACCTGCAGAGGGACTGGAGGTCCTGCTGCTCCCATCATGCAGGGTCCCGGCTCATCTCCCCTTCTCTGCACTGTGGGTAACATGGGCAACTCTGCCCCTCAGAACGCCTGGGGTGGGGGGAGACACTGTGTGACACAGACAGCCAAGAGGAAAGGGGCAGGCAGCCTGGGTACAAGCCCCTAACCCCAGGGTGGCCTGGCTTTCAAGGGGATACCCTTGGTCCCAGGTTTGGCTGAGGGTCCAGGATGCTGTGCAGACTGAGAAGATATGAAGTGAAGGACAAGCCCCCTCCCTGCCATGCCTGGACCTGAATGCCTCATGCCGGAGAGCCTGAAGGGAAGTCAGGGTTCTACTGGGCCAGCTTCTTTGGAAAACAGTCAGACCAGGCATCTACACTCTAGGCAGGGGCTCAAATTCTATCATGGCACTTGGGGACTGTGTGTGTGTGTGTGTGTGTGATGGCACTTGGGGACTGTGTGTGTGTGTGTGTGTGTACTCCTGTGCAGAAGACCAAAGGCCTACAATTATGTGGGAGTGTGTGCTGGGGGGTGCAGACAGGGACCCCCCCATATGGAAACGGAGGAAGGTCATTTTGACCCACATTGTTCTGCCCGTAGTCCCGTGAGCACTACAGACCAGCCCAACCAGGTACCATCCTGTTGTTACTGCTGGTATCCTAGCAACCCGCTGCTTCCTCCCAGGAATTGGCTGTTTACGTGCCACCTGACCCAAGAGGTAAACAAGGTTCTGGGCCCTGCTGTGTCCAAGGGCGTTATTTAGAACAATTAATCCCTGCTCAGGGACATGGTCACCTCCAAAAGGAGCCCAGCGGGGAGATTCCACAGCATTTGCCACTTAAACAAACTCCCCCCAGGATGGTTCAGTAACGTCAGAGTAAGGGGCCAGGGCAGAGGCAACAGGGAGCTGGAACAGTCACTCGAACGCTCAGCTCCAGCAAGGACGTGAGGACGCAATTCTTTGGCTATGTTGAGTCTGACTTCAGAATGGAAGTTTAAGTGGGGTTCCTGGAGGTCCCGCAGATGCCCAGAGCGGAGTTCTTGAGAAGATCCGCTCTTGAATGTCGAAACCAGCCAGTGTATTAAAAAGGGATATTTACTCTGGAAAAAGCAAGACTGTAGGGACAGAGAACAGATCAGTGGTTGTCATGGGCTGGCGTAGGGGCAAGAGCAGACCACAAAGGGGATTTGGTGGGGGGAGGAGGGAGGAGGGAAGAAATGAAACATTTCCATATTTCAATTGTGGTAGTCACACAACCTCAGACATTTGTCAAAACTTGTCGGACTGTTGACTGAAAACTGTAGTTTTACTGTAAACTGTATCTCAATAGACCACCCCCAAAAGATAGGCTGATAAATATCCTACACAGAGAGACATACACATACCACCTCCCCTAATCAGTATGGCCCTGGGGAACAGCCCTCACTCATCGGCCCAGGGCCTGTGACCATTCAGGCTGGCCCACAGAGACCCCAGCTCTGTTCCTTCCACACTGTCTGGCTTGGAGCCTGTGCCCCTTCTAGGCCAGACTCACAGCTCGGATCTCCACCAGCCACGGCTGCCTGCCCCTGCCCCCCACCCAGACAGCCGGCCAGAGCGGGGCTGAGTCAGTGCAGAGCTGTCCCCACTGCGAGGAGGAGAGCCCTGCAGGAGAGCCCGCCGAGGAGGCTGGCTGCCAGACGCGGCTGCCGTGATGGGGGCAGGTGGTGTCCAAGCAGGCCTCACCTTGTCGTTGATGAGCAGCTCGATGGGGTTGTTGCCCCACTCTATCAGCACGATCTCGTTGGCCTGCCCGGGCACCGCGTAAGAGAACGGGGTGCCGATGCCCGGCAAGGCGCTGGATCGCAGCCACAGGCAGATGGTGAAGGCGTAGAGTTCAGGCAGTGTCTTCTTGATCTTGCCATACAGGTAGTTTGTGCGGAGCGGGAGGGACACTTTGAACGCATCGGGAGACTTGAACGCGCTGTTGCCTGGGGGGTGGAGAAGAGAGGTGGCGCTGCGTGAGCCTACTTCCCGCCAGCATAGCCCACAGCCACGGCTCACCCGGACCCCAACTTCCCCCATGTTGGTCCTTCAAGCAACAGAGCACCCGCTACCAGGAGGCCGTGGTGCAAAGTGCTACCAGCCCAGGAGTAAACAAGAGCGGCCTTGCTCTTGAAAGCTTGAGGAAGCGGGTAGGGACAAGCTGGATTTAATTTTCCGGTTAAATTAAGCCAGAAAACCCTTCTTCAGCTCTTTTCTTGAAATCCTGACCTCTTCAGCTCCTTCAGCAAGGGCGGGGTCAGGGCCCTGCTGGACTTGGGCTTAGAGGCAGGAAGTCCTAACAGGGACCTGGGCACTCGATAGACACTCGTCAAGCCAGTAAGCCCCTCACTTCTCACCCTACAGAATCCCTGCACCCAAGCAAAGGAGTCCACGTTAGTGACTGGACACGACAGCTTAACTCAGAAGTGGCTTTTTGGACTAAATCCCTCACATGAACCACTTTGCTCATGATTCACCCTTTCCTCCTAGAGAGAAGATTGCATCTGTCGACCATTTCCTGTGGTTTGGCGCCAGTCAGAGGCAGAGAAATACAGAGGTGTCCCTCCCCGCTGAGGTTAACGCCCTGGCCAGAGCCTTGAGCCCTTGGGGCCCGCCTGGGACTGATGAGAACCCCGACTGTCCTCATGTAAATGGTGCTTCCAAAATCTTTGAAAGCCACTGGTACTCTTAAATGGGTCTAAATAATTTCTAATAGTTTTGATTTAAGCTCAAAATTAACAATAAAAATAAACACACAAAAAGCAAGTCCCCGTCTCGAGTTATCACAGATTCTGAAGTTTGCAGGGTCCCATCCGATTCTGTGAGCTGTCATGGCAGAAACTTCCCTCTTATTTGGGGACTAGATGCTTCTGGTGAAGGAGCCTAAACACCCTTCACTCATTCAACAAGTATTTATTAGGTATCCACGAAGGGCCAGATGGACTCGGTCACCGTGAAAAACAGGCAGGCTCTCTGGACCCAGAACCAATGGAGCCAAACTGCCTGGGTCTCGAGTGCATGAATCAGCCCCTTCTACAGAACAGAAGTCAGAACAGATGAGCCTTTCTCCCCTGCAATCTCCCAAACTCCTTTGCTTTCATAGAAAATAACACGTGAGAGAAGCTCTTTGGGGCCATGGTTCACCCCCACCCATGGAAGACCTGCAAAGAAAAGCAACAGGGCCCAGCATCACCCTTTCAACCTGTCTAGAACAGGCAGCAGAGAAAGACTAGCCTCTGGGCTTCACAGTACTATTTACTTGAATCTGCGGCTTGTGCAGTCTTGCCCAGTCCATCCCGAGCTCCCGGTCTGCGGAGCCGCTGAGTACCCGGCGGGGGTTGGGAAGACTTGGTCACCCGGGGAAGCCGAGGGGGGCCAGGCCGGGTACAGGCTGGGACTGAGCCTGCGTTAGGCTGAAGCAAAACTGAGGTTAGGAAGCCCCACCTCCCGATTCTGCGGGTTGTGCAGTTGAGGCACTGAGTCTTGGAGGAGCGAGGGGACTTACCCCAGGTCACACAGCTAATGAAGGACAGAGCAGGGAGCGGAAGTCCCTCGCTCAACTACGTGCAGCCACTAGTCCTTAATCTGCAAATGGCCGTGTTCTTCACAAGGCATGATTAGCTAATAAAGAGAAATGGCTTCTATCCTTGCAGGTGGGCAGGCCTGCTGATTTAATAAGGCTCGGTGTCGGTAATATCATTAGCTAGGTGACAACAGATAGGTTTAATTAGACCTGGGAGAGCCAAAGGGCAGAGGAGGGGCCCACACCCCAAAAGCTGGTGCCCTCTATTTATATCAAACAGCTTGGAGGTTTAGAGGAAACTTCATTGAAACCAATTAAGGCATTAAAAGGCCTGACCAATAAATCAGAGGCTGCAGGTGGCAGACAAGTGAAAATGGGGGGCAGCTGGGGCCAAGGAGAGATGGGCTCTGTCTTCTCAGTGGCAATGTTTACTTCACCTCCAAGGTGGGCTGTGCCTGGCCGGCTGGCCCAGAACCTAGAGGCCCCTGCAGACGAGCAGATCCCACGACAGAGAAAACAAGCATCCGTGGGATCAGGCAGCACGAGCATGTGCATGCAGCGTTGGATGCTCACCCCTGGGCTCTGGGGAGCCTCCTGCTCAGTGGGGCTGGAGCCCACACACTGCTCCAGGCTCTTGTCCTCTGGGGTCACCACCAAGTTCAACCCCAGCTCTGCAACCTGCTGGACCCGTGAATGCACTTAGCTCTCTGACTCAGTCAGTCCCTCATCTATAACTAATGCCTACCTCACACAGTTGTTGCAAGGGTTACAGAAGACACAGAATGTGGAAGTCACAGCCTGGTGTTTGGCCCAGAACAGGCCCATAACGGGCAGGAGATGATGGACTGAGGGCCAGAGTCCCCAAAGCCCCCTACTTTGCGTATGCTTGAGGTCCATTTCCTCCAGGCTCAACAGGATGCTTTGAGGAACAGAGTATATTTTCCACTCATGGTCTACTTGGGGGCTGGGAGTTTATATATCCCTTTATTCTTATCACAAATAGGACAGATAGAAACTCAGAATTAGCCGGAAGACAAACTGGTTGGCAAACGATCATTTTCCTCCAAGACTCATACCAGAGCTGGGTGGAGCACAGAGAAGGATTCTAGAGTTCTCCTGGTGGGTCAGTACCAGGTCCTGGGGGCTCTACAAGAAGGCCAGTCAGGGGCCCCTGCCCTGCGGAACGCAGCGCTAACTAGGACATGGACACCACCTTTCTGTGCCAGATGAGCTCTAAGGGCTTCCTGTAAAACCTAGGTATCAAGAGCATGGGTGCTGGAATCAGGCTGGGGATGCGAGGGACAGTCACAAAGTGGCAGCTCCTGGGCGGTCAAAGCCATGTTGTTGCTGCTCACCAGCTGGTGGCCCAGATCCCACCTCAGTCCCCTCTCCCCAAATGACACACCTCTGGCCGAAAGCTTCAGGGCACTTTTCTCATCTGTGTAATGGGTATAAGAGAAGTCCTATCTCACAGGGGTGATGGGCTCAGCACACACTAACCCAACAGGCTTCTATTAACCTACATCCTTGTAGCAATTCAGCCACCGAGCCAAGCAAGACTCAGCCACCAAGGTCTCTGGTGGAGCTCTCTTTTCGTGCTACAGCTACCCCCTTCGAGATACTAAGTGACTGGTGTCCCCAGGTTCCACTGTGGGTGAGGCTGGGGAAAGGGAAGGCAAGCCACCTTCACCTTGGACCTAATGCTGCCTTTCTGTCCTCCTATCCGCAAGAAAGGCTGCAGCTGCTCTGCCTTCAGGGAAGGCTCTTGAGACCTAAGGAGCTTCCTGAGGTCACCCAGCAGAGGTGAGGCAGAGGACATTCTTTCAGAAACTCCAGAATCCAAGTCTAACGGGTAAGTCACCCACCCCATACAGAGAAGAATAAGGAAGAAAACAGAGAGTGATGAAGGAGACCTGTGACTTCTGGGGAGGTGCTGTAAAATGGAACAGAGACACCATCCCCTTGATCATCTGGCCCGCCCCCACAGGTGTCACTAAAGGCATAACTGGATGTACTCCTATCAGTTCATGAAATGGAGTAAGGAGAAACTGTCTTTGTCAGGCTGGTGCATTTCAGAAGATTACAATCTCATCTCCACTATCGGCAAACTTAAACTTCACTCTCAGGCCCCCTGGCAGTTTGGGCCTCAATCACTTAGGGCCCTAGATCCCTTCCCTTCCTGTGCCCCATGGGAGAAACTTACCCACCACAGTGTGAGCCGAGAAGAGAAAGATACTCAGAATCCACCGAAGGATGAGTTAAGAAGTGGCTGAAATGCCCACATGGCAGAAGGACGGGGTTAGGTGGTTTGTCCAAGCTGGTCCTGAGGGCACTGGCTTTCCCATGGATAACACCAGGGGGCTGGGGTTGGGGCTAATTCCTGAGACAACCATCCTCAATCACGCTTATCATTTGCTCAAACAGCCACGAGCTATCTCCATGCAGGGTCAGGCACTGCAGACACCCCGGGGGGTATCTGCAAGGGATGGAAACCAGGCTGCTCCCAGCAGCAATCGGCCCCTTCTGTCTCCACTAGGTCAGAAAATGTATCAACAAGGCCGTTAAGTTGGGCAACTGTCAGGCAGAAACCCTAAACCCCTGTGCACCATGAGAGATGCCTCAAGTTGAAAGAGCAACACTTCATTTGAGAAACAGAGAAGGGAAAGCGGAGAGCTGGGGATTGGTAAAGAGTGCTGTGGTTTTCTGCACATAGGACAGGTAGGTTCGGAGATGACCCAAGAGCAGCCTCAGAGCCGATCCCAGCAAACAGGGAGCAGAGGCCGGTGCTGAGAGTCAGCAAGCAGAGGTCACCACTCCCTCAAGGGCCCTAGTGATTGCCTGTATGTAAGTGGGTGGCTGTGGGCCAGCCCCCCTCTGCCTGCTCTGAGCGCAGCTTCCCTTACACTGCAGCCAAACACCAAGACAATGGGGTGGGTGGGGGGGCTGAGAGGGATGTCAGCCAGAGGGCGACAGAGAAGCTAGCCAAGAACTCACCTCGCTCCAGCTCAGTCACCCTCTGCAGCAGAGCGTTCAGGGCAGTCTCGGTCTTCTGCCGGTGAGCCGAGGTCTCATTGTGGAGCAGGGACTTCTCATCCTCCAGCTCCGCCACTTTGCTCAGTAGCTGCCTCTCCAGCTCCCCCAGTCGCCGCTGGAGCACCTCTCGAAAGTCGCTGGGCAGCACTGCGTTGGACACGTTCACTCGGAGCTGGTGCTTTTAGATGGGGAGAGGGACACATGAGGGAGAAGTATTAAGGCCATTTAAAAAGAAATTGTGAAATGTAGCTCTAAAAGCCCAACCACACAGGGAGAAGCTTCCAAAACGGGAGTATTAAATCGTGCCAATGGCACGAAGGGGAGCACTTCACGGATGCTTTTTTCTTTTTTGTATGGAAAGGATTTCAAAGTCAAACAAGAATTACCTTGCTGCAATATTTGAAACTTACAAATTTCATTTTCCTCTCTCAGAAAGCTATTTTCCTCCTCTTGCTAAAAAGTCAAAATTTTAATCACTATCTACCATCCTTGGGTAAAGGCCACAACACAGTGAAGTTTAAAAAAAAAAAAAAAAAAGTTAACCAAATGGTACTCAAAGCAAATGAGCTTTCATCTGTAAGTGAAAACAGCCCCCAAGTCCCGATATGGCACAAAGGTGAATAACTATGCTTGCAGAGATGTTACTGGAAAATGAGAGACCTAAAACATGACAGTTCTGAATTCCAGGAATCTTTGCTTTGAATGCTGTTTCTAAATCCTCACTTCCTATGTCTCTTACTCCTCTACCATCATGCTGGCTCTGGAGGAAGTCTGCCACTGGCTAGCCATGAATCCTTGGCAAGCTATTTACCCCCTTTCTAAGCATCCAAATTGTAAAATGCAGTTAAGAGGATCTGCCTCAAAGGACTGTTGCAAGGGTTAAAATGAGATAATACCCCTGGTGTATATTTAGTAAACTAGAAATGTTAGCTGCTATTAATCATAATGAATCAAGGGATATACAGATGCTGGAAATACTGTATTTAGCTATCATGCCACAGGAAATCCTCAAATAATTTTTCAATAATTACCACCTGTAATTGAAACCTAGTTTTGTTAATAAGCATTTTGGTAAACGTCTTTAACAGAAACGTCCACACTTCTTTTTTTTTTTAAAGATTTTATTTATTTATTTGAGACAGAGAGAATGTGAGAAAGAGAGCACATGAGAGTGGGGAGGGTCAGAGGCAGAAGCAGGCTCCCTGCCGAGCAGGGAGCCCGATGCGGGACTCGATTCCGGGACTCCAGGATCATGACCTGAGCCGAAGGCAGTCGCTTAACCAACTGAGCCACCCAGGCGCCCCGCCCACACTTCTTAAACAGGGTTCGAAAGTAAAGATGGAAGTTAAATGAGGATTTCTCTTGCCAAGTTCCAAACTGCATACACACTCCAAGAGAGAAACGGAATAAGGTCCCTTCCCCCAGAGCAGCCTGGAAGGGCACCTTAGAACCGGCGCAATTCGCGGACAGAGCGTCTTTGAAGTTAAAACCAGGTTCCCTCCGAGGCGCCAACCGGTGTGTGGCCCGGGACCCGCCCGCGCTCGCCTCCCCGCCGAGACCCTGGGGTCGCCGCCCGCTCTGGTCCAGCCCGACCTGATTTATAAAAGGAAACACGGGACAGCCGGGGCAGCTGACCGCACGCGGCAGCCGCACGTCACCCGGCACAGCCTCTGGGAGCGCGTCCGGCCCCGGGAGACTCGGACATTCACAAGAAAGAAGAGGCCGTCCCGGTCCGCTCACCCGGACCTCGGTTAGTGACTGACCACTCGGCGGACAGTCCCGGCGCGCGGGGGGAGTTAACCCTTTCCTTCCAGCAAGAAGCGGGGTGGGGGGCGGGATGAAAGCCCCGCAAGTAAGTTCGCGAGCCCGACCGAGAAGCAACCCCCCCGACCCCAAGCCCAGCTCGCTGTGTCCCGCACAGCCTGGCGGGCAGGACCACGGGCCCCACCACCACCCCGCGCCCCCCAGAACCCGCCGCGCTCGGCTACCTCGAGGCTCTCCAGGCGGTCCTTGAGGGTCTGCAGCGAGCGGCTGAGCTGCTCCACGACGTGGCCGGGGTCCCGAGGCAGATCGCCCATAGTGTCCTTGCCTGTAGCTGCCGGGCCCTGCGCCTTGCCGCCCGCCAACCCCTCGCAGCGCGCCAGCTTGCCCGTGAGCTCACGGATGGCCTCGCGCTGCGCGCCCAGCGTCTCCTTCTGCTGCACGACGGTCTCGCGTAGCTGCAGCACCGCGGCCCGCAGCTCCTCCTCGGGGCTCAGCGCGCCGCCCTGCATGGGCATCGCGGGCAACGGGCAGCCGGCGCGCGCCGCTTCCGGGGGCAGCGCCGTGCACACGAAGCGGCTGCCGGGCGCCGGGCCGTCTTGGGCGCCGGCGGCCACGGCGAGCGCCACGCCGGCGGCCAGCAGCGCCAGCATCCCGCCACCGCAGCGCTCACTCCAGCATCAGCGGGCAGGCAGGCGGGCGGGCGCCGTCGGGGCGCGCGGCGGACGCGCCTCCGCTGCGGGCTGCAGCCGGGCGCCCGCTCGAGGGCAGCTTGAACGCGGGAGCTAACGGAACCGCCTCCCTCACGTAGCTCGCTGTCTCCGCCCGGCGCAGCGCTCTGGTCCGACCCGGCCCGCGCGCCCTTTCTTAAGCTGGGGGTGGGGGGGCCGGCGCGTGGGGCGCAGCGCCGCGAGCTCTGATTGGCCCGGCTGGGCACGCGTCAGCGAGGGGGCGGGGCGGGGGCGCCTTCTCCCGGCGGGCGGGCGCGCGTGTGGGCACGAGTCGGGGGCGCTAGCGCCGGGTTGTGGGGCCCCCAGAAAAGGAGGACTGAGGTAAAAAATAAAAAAAATTAAAAAAAGGAAAAGAAAAAGAAGAAAGAAAGAAAAGAAAGGCCGCCCAGTTGCCTTCGCGAGCGTTGGCTGGCGTATCCAGGCGCCCCCCGACCCACCCGAAGACGCGGGCGTCGCGGGCTGAAGAGAAGCCGGCTGCTTTCCCGGGGCGGCTTCTGAGCTTCCGGGTCGGCGCGACGCCTCGCTCCGCGGCCACCGCCGCCCCCGTGGGGAGGGACCCCCACTTCCCAAGTGAGGAAAGTGAGGAGGAGCCCCAGGAGGAACTCGAACCCAGGGCTGCCGTCGAGAGCCCCCCCGCGGACAGCGCGGGCCTCCTCGTGCGGGCCGCGCGGGCCTCCTCGTCCGGGCCGCGGCCGCCTCGCCCTGAAAGCGGGAAGGAGACGCACGACGGCCGCCCCCGGGCCGCCCGCCGCGTGCACGTGCACCTCCCCGGCCCCCGCCGCCACCCGCCGCCGTGGGAAGACTTCTCAGGTCCTCGGGGACCGGAAACGCGCGCCAGACGCCGACTGCGCGGAGGGGGCGCCCGCACATCGCCTCCGCCGGGGCCACGGCGCGGGGGCCGGCGTCACGAGGCCACCCGCAGAGCTCTCCCGTGCTGGGGCCGGCGACAGCCCAGCAGGTGGTGGCCTTACTCAGCAAGACCTGGGCTCCGTGGGTCCATCGGAGTGCAGCCATCGCGATGGTACCGCGTAGTAAAGCCGGGCCCCACACTCGTAAGCCGCTGCCCACAGGTCCAGTTTCCCAGTGTGAGGCCGCTGTCCTCACATTCTTGGAGAGCCCAGATATGGACAGAAACCCCAAAAGGCGGGAGCAAATTTGTTTCAGAATCTTGGCTGTGGCTTGCCAACAAGTTCAGAGAGATTTTGATGCACAGCTACAGACCGAGCTGGTTACTGCACATAATAAATGGAAACTTTATTTTTTCTCTGTGTTTTTAAGAAATCCTGTGGCAAGGTCATTAATCACATTATCCATTATACGAGAAACAAATGGATTTGTCGCTTGTGCACAGAAGCTGAGGTTGACTCTGAAAACAAATTGTATCAAAATAAATGAAATTATTATGATAATATAAAATAGACTGCAGTGATTAATCGCCAGAAACCAAATTTTGACCTGCTTTGCACTTAAAACAATAGCTTCTGTTATGTAAATACTTGTGGGGTTTTCAAGGACAATATAACTAAATTACAAGAAAAGTTCTATTCGTGAAAATCTCTTCATGGAGAAACATCAAGAGACAGAAAATCTGGTCTATACGACACCTAAAGCAGAGGACAGTGGAAGTGGTTCAGGTAAGAATATTCGTTGGTAGGAAAGATACGGGGTGGGGATGGAGGGAAGTGGGTAATGGGCTAATGCCACTGTTGGTCCGCATCACCAGGAGGTGTGTCCGCTTCACAAAGTAAATATGACCTTGAACAGGCTCATTCCTCCTACATCCTTACTTCAGCTCCTTGAAAACTCCAAAAGTTCCAGTGAGCCCCTATATACACAAATTGCAATGATGAAGGCAGTAAGGTTGCAAAGCATGTTATAAAATATCATTTTAGATGATTCCATAAGGCACCAAATCCAAACATGTCCAGAATTACCCAGATAAGGATTTCACTTTTCAACTTTCACTCATAGGTCTAATGGTTTTTGTTTTGTTTTGTTTTTGTTTTTGCTTTTTTAACTGAGACCTAGGTGGATCTTAATTGAATGTGAAAATAGAGTAACATAGCCTATATTGTTCCATATATCCATTCTAGACACAGGCTGATACATTTATATTTGCAACTACTTGAAATAGATGCTTGTTCCTTTAATAATTAAATAAAATCAAGTGTATTTCCAGAATTCTAATTTTCTCCTGAACAAAGAAAGCAGTGTATAAGGAGACATAAAAATAACAAAGCATATATCCCCAAATAATTACTCTTAAATTTCTCAAAAGAGATTGCAATATGAGAAATGGTCGGTGAAATTGCCAAAGATGGAGAGACGGAGGCATTTAAGATGTTATTTCCTTTGGAGGCAGTGTAATTAGAGGACTTAGCTCACAAGGGTATTATAGGCTATTTAGGGTTTGATTTTGTTTTCCTGGTGCAGTGGGAAAGTCTGCTGGCTTAGAAAGAGAGGGACCGAGTCGTAATGCCAACTCTGTCACTAGCTAAGTGGTTTGGGGCGAGTCATTTCTCTTTCCTGGACCTCAGTTTCCTGTGTGTAACATAAGGGGGTTAGACTAGATTCTCCAGAGACCCTTCTGGCTATGCTCAAGAGCTGATAGTTTGAAAAAGAATCACTGTTCAGTGTGATGAACATTCCAGAGCCTTGACCTTTCTGTTTGTGTTATGAACTACCTGTAGCCAATGATGAGTTTGGGAAGGTGGGGTATTTGTGTATACAGCAGGTAAACCTTCACACAAAGATATGCTGTAGCTGTGGTTGAAACCTGGTCTCGACGACATGAAAGCTTGTCCTTGGTTTACTCACAGCACAACCACATTGTCTACCTGAAGGATCCTACATATCTGACTCATGCTATCCATAAGGATGGTTATGTGAGTGGCAGAGACCAGGGCCCACAGATTTTCCTCCACTTGAAAAGTCGTGCAGATCTGCTGCAGTGAATCAGCTCCACCTAATCTCTTAGCGTAACTGATGCTGCAGCATAGTAACCACCCACTCATTCACTATGTCTCCTGGCTCCCAGGTCAGCTGAGAGCCCAGTATGGACTTCAGCCGTGTGCTGGAAATCCTGATGAGCTCATTCCGCCTCCATTTTATTGCCCCATCTGTTTGGTTCCCTTGTTCTTCTCACATGCATTTTTATCTTGGTCTTCTGGGAAATGTGCTAATTTCCACCATGGTGTCAGAGGATCCCATCTTATACTTTCTTACATTTCCTCCTCTCTTTCTCAGTGCCACTTGGGAAGTCAAGAATGGGGGTGTGAGCTCAATAACAGAATCCAAGGACAGCTTTCTGTGAACATGACTCAGTAACTGTCCTCACTGCTGAATTTCAATTGGGAGAGGAGCTAAGAGTGTGTGATGTTTTTGGGGTGTTTTTGTTTGTTTGTTTTTCTTTTTTTCTCTTTTTTGTAGGATTCAGTGCAGATACAACAGAATTTGTAGGCTCTAGTGAATTGTACCAAATACTCTTTTATACCTAAAATGCTAAGACCTTTTTGAGAGCGAATTTTTCACTAGACTGAACTAACTGCATGTAGAGTAGAAAATGCTTGAGCTTTGGAGTCTTGTTTCAATCCTAGTTTTATAACTCGCCATTTGACCTTGAGAGGATAGCTTAACCTCTCTGAGCCTCGTTTTTCTTATCTCTTAACACCAAAGCTAAATTTACTACAAAGTATTATTGTCAGGCTTAGTGAGATAATGTATGTGAACATGTTTGGCATGTAGCAGGTGCACAATAGATGATAATTGTCCTTTTCTTCTCCTTTTCTCCACTGAATTCAGAGCTGAATTATATAAGTTCTTTCGGAAACAAAGTTTAAATTCTTCCTTTATTTTCTACAGTATCCATTTGGAATTAAATGAAAGCAAGAATTCTTGAGAAAGAACAGGCCAACCTCTTTGGAGGAAAGGCAAGGGTTGAGAACTTCAGGAAAATTTACTGGTGTCTCAGAGAAAGCTATCCTATCCTAGTGTGTGTGTATGTGTGTGTGCATGTTGTGTGCGTGTTAAAATAAGGCATTGTGCTTAATTATAGGATTCAGCCAAACTATTTCACACCTACACTAACATATCACTAGACCATGTGCCTGAACCCAACTAAAAGATTTGTAGTCTTTAACATTTCAGTGACTCTGAGTTTGTATTGCTGTGGGATCCCAATAGATTTAAGGCCCCCAAATAAAGCAAATGTTCTTTCTTCAGTGCATCTGGGTTCTTCTTGAATAACATATTTCTGGTTTAATTTGGGGAGTATGTGATAGGAGACATTGAGTTTCAGACAGTGTTCCTGTACGAGTATATGATCACATGTGGCTGGAAAGCCATGATTTAGGGATTGATTGATAATGCTACCCAACAGATTTCAATGAACAAAAAAGGCTTTTGGTGGCACCCTCTGATTTCAAGCAATAGAACAAGTTGCTGGATAAACTAGGAATACTATCTTTGCTCCATTTTTAAAAGTAAAGACTAGTAGACAGGGGGTGGGAGGAGGGTGGAGGAAGGTTTGCGTGGAGAAAATACTTGGAAGAATATAGTCTGAATTATTCTATATTAGGAAACACTTGGAAAGTGCCTTGCTTTTACACAAGTTTCACAAGTAGTGAAATTGACCTGTATCCAATTTGTAGCTCACTATCTCCATATAGTTTAGGCACACAGTTAGCTTGCTTGAATCTTTGAAAGTGAGAGTCAGAAGAGATTTTATAGAGTTTTGAAGACTAGGAAATAGCTTAAGAGGGGTTAATAAGTCATATGGCTACCTAACAGCGGGACCAAGCTGGAACTCAGGTTCTCTGGTTCCCAGTCAAGGGCTCTTTCCTCTGTACTGCTCCCTAACTTACTCATTAACCCTTTAAAATGCTTGACCTCTTCAAAAACAACTTTCTTAAAAATCAACAATTTGCCACACCAGATCCAATGATCATTTTTCTGTAATTCTCCTGGAACTCATTATAACATTCAACATTGTTGGCTATGGCTTTTTTTTTTTTTTTAATTAAAACTTTTCCATTGTTGGTTTCTATGATATTGCATTCTTCTGGCTTTCTTCTTGCTTTCAGAGCTCTTTCTCTCCTTACTTTCTTCCTTTCTTTCTCTCTTTCCCTTTCTTTCCTCCCTGGGTCTTTTTCCATTACCCCCTCAATACGTGTGCCCAAAATTGAGTTGTCATTATTTCTCTCCTTTCTCCCACTATTCTTTCTACCTTAACAAGTTTTATGTTTTTAGCTATGATCTCTAGGTTAATGATTCTATCCCTGATCTCTACAGAGGTCCAGAACATAATAAACCAATTGCATGCTGGACAGACATGTCAAGGAAGTACTACCACCACTTCTAACTCAGTATGTCCTCAACTAAATTCATTGTTCTCTTCTTCATCCCTCTCCTTCCTTCCTCCTGTATTCCCTGTTGTGACATATTAATGCTTTCCAAATCATCCAAATGGAAAACTTTGGAGTTACCTGTGTCTCCTCTCCCACCCTCCTAGTCCATTCAAATTCTAGTCAGTTTCTAAGTTCCACTTGTACTTCTACAACATGTCAACTCTACATTCACTGCTACAACCTCATGACTCCTGTTCTAAACTATACAACTGCTTCCTAGCTGAATTCCCCAACCCTGCCTTCTCCATTTCAGCATACATTCTGTTGCCATGTCAGTTTTCCTGAAGCACAACTGTGAAGCATTTTGCTTCTCTACTCAGAAAACTTCCATGTTTCCCTATGCAAATTTGTAACTCTTTGGTCTCCATTATGTGCCCCCCCCAGTTTCCTATCCAACCCCACTTTCTATTATCTTTCTTGATCACTTCACACTGATCCAAGGAAGGTATTTGATGCTCTTCACACATGATCCACACTCTACATCCTCCAGATTTGGAGCCCACGTTATTTCCTACATCTGTAATGATCTTTCTCCCAATTCTAGAACCACATAACCCATTCATCCTTCACAGCTGTGCATACATATTACCTTCTTCACAAAGTTTACTCTGATTTTGCTCAATCTGAAGCGACATAGTCAAGGACAGTAGTGTATCTTTGCATTCTTTATTTCTTTTACTACTTTCAGTCTGTATTATAATTATCTTCTCTACTGGACTACAAGCTCATTGAGAGCAACACCTAGGTCTGATGTACATTCTCCTTTCAAAAAATATCTTGTTGGATGTACACAACAGTGATAGTGCTGTGGAAGAGAAACAGAGAAGATTTTGCTCAATGTATGATTTGTTCTGTGATTTTGTAGGAAGAAAGTCACTATGTTAGATTTAAATATAAGCAGCCTAAATAAATAAATTCTACTAAGATTTTCTTTCCTCTTCAACAAGAGCCAGTTAAGTGATCTTTATTTCACTGCCCAGCTCACTGCAGAGGACATTTTCATGTAGAAGTTGGGAATTAAATTGGCCCTAAGAGAAGATAGTGGAAGGTGTACTTGATAGGAAATGTTGGGTGGGTATTGAAGGAGCAGGCAAGAGAAGGAAAAGTCGAAGCCATTGGAGAAAAGCAAGATACGCAGTTAGTAATGTCTGACTTTTAGTCCTCTATTCCAAATCTGTTCTGTTTCCAAGGGTACCTTAAGATAAATTTATCTCATTTCTGGTAGAAGATAACACTCACCTAGCCTCCATAGGGAAAGACAGGGTCATTATTTTGGCCAGGTGACCAGAGTAGCTACTTGCAAGAATGAACAAAGTGTTAAGTAGTAACAATGTTCAGTTTTTAATTGAGCAAAGGGAAGTGGGAATTTGTGTCTGAAATGTCTACACATTCCAGACTTTCTGAAATTCTCCCAGATGGATACCCAGATGGAAGTGTTACAGAAATGGTGAAGGAAGGGTTAGCATTTTTTTTCTGCTGGCTCTATAACACCATTTGGTGGGGGTTAAGGTGAAATTTAAAAGAATGAACCTCTCTCTTAGCACTATCAGACGTCTGAGCCCTAAGACCAATTGATAATACAGGGCCAGAGCCAAAACAAGTTCTCCAGTGTTGTTTATTCTCACCATGTTAGGTTCAGTGTCTCCTTGAGCTTTGAGCTAAAATTCTTATTGCTTCTTTCATCTCAGCTGAATTATTTATTCCCCCTGGAATCTTGATGTTCATACCTGGAACAGCCTCACCTTAGCTGAATGAAAGGTGCAAAGAGACTGCATGTTTTAGATTGCTAATCAGAGAGGAATTGCACTATTACCAGCCTCCATCAGGGAATATGTTCATCTGTGTTCCAGATATCCCGTTGCCATCTCCACTCAGCCGGCAACCACATGAAGTGAATTAAACCCTTCATGTACGTCGCCGCTTTTGTTGCCGAGGTGGCAACTTATTCCAACCAGACTCTTTCTTCTTTTGCTATGTGATTCAGTCTAGCTAATGAACAGCCCATCTGAGTGGAAGGGGGTGGAGAACATTTCCCTTAAATATAAGCAGCCTAAATAAATAAATTCTACTAAGATTTTCTTTCCTCTTCAACAAGAGCCAGTTAAGTGATCTTTATTTCACTGCCCAGCTCAAATGAATCCCAGTTGGAATTCATCACAAAATATTTAAAAACTCTTAAAATGAAGGAAAAATCTTTGGTGGAAAGAGATACTATGTTACGATTGGTTTTTAAGTCTAGCTTCCTGAAAGCTACATAAGGTAGTAAAAGGGTTATAAGAACAAAGGCATAATGCTGTATTGCAGCCTTGAGTCTTTGGATTTGACAGATAAGGTCAGTTTAATGCCAAAAGAAAAAAAAAAAGAAAAAGCCTCTCATGGCATATGAAAGCAAAAAGAATTGGAGTCAATGTGTAGCATTTTAGGTCAAAGCTTAGACTTCCTTCTTTTTACTGTGTTTCATATTTTTCTTTGCTATTTTGGCACTAAAAAGAATTCTCTCAATTTCCAAACCCTATAACAAAATAAATATGCATTGAGTATGCTACTTGAAACTGCAGCTAATGTTTTGATGTTTAATCTTTATTTTTAAACAAATAAGCAGTAGCCTGAGTCCCGGTTTGGAAAGCACCTAAACCAGGAAGTATAAAGAATATATGTGTTTGCTAGGTGGTATGGCGGGGTGGGTAGTGAAGTGGGAAGATTGCTATTTCCTCTGCAATTGAATTCAATGTTAATCCTCAAATTATTACATAAATGTAATTCACAATGCTTCAAGTCTTGCTGAAGATTATATTCACAGAGTAAACTGACCAGGAAATATTATCTCAACTGATAATGATAAGGGATAAATACTTTGTTTTTATTTACTTCTGTGTCTCTAGCTCTGGACTAGTGCCTGGCACATTGTAAATGGTCAGTATTTGTTGTGAAAGATGTATGTTGTAGAGGGGCTCTATGCCTCACAAACATCATTCACATGAATAGGTGATATACCAATTCAGAGTGAAAGACTCCTAACTTCTTGATCCAGAAGGTTTATTAATAGCTTAATTTGCTTCTGAAAACTACAGGCGAGACGACTATATTGCAGTTTTAACTATACATTGGAAATGTGTGAGTCTAGGAGAAACGGCAGAAACAGAAGCCCTCCTGATTTTGACTGCCTCTTGGGGAATTAGAGAATGGAAGAATAGCCTTGTCCAGAGAATGGAAACTATAAAAGGGCATCCTTTGAGGAGAAGGAGCAGAAAACAGAGAACAGGCCTGAAAAGGCTTTTCCACTAGGATAAGCCTCAACTATTCTCTCTACATCAGTTGCAATTAACACGCCTTATGGAACATCAGTCATCATCTAAACCACATAGATGCACATGTAACAGACATTGTAAATGGAATCTTGGAAATGCAAAACAAAAGAATGAGAACATTTACCTCCAGCATTGCTTATATCCTGGTTGCCATAATTCTAGAGCTATAATGTTTACTTTAAGCACGGCACTTGGGGAATCTTTGGGTTGACCTGGGTTGAACAGGAGTTATTTCTATGACCTCCCCCCCAGCCCTGTGGGCCAATATTGGCAACTGGGAGATAGAAGTGACCCCAGTGAAGTTTTGTTGAATCATCCATCAATCATCATTATAAACACATGCCTTCAGGAGGCTATTTTGAAAAATCTAAAACAGAAATGCTTTGTTAAAAGCTAACACATTGACCTGTTTCATGTTTAGTATCTGAGCTGACGGATTGGAAAAGAATGATTGTGCAACTCAGTTTCACAACATGCCTTACTGTTGGAAGAAATGAAAGCAACTGGGTAAGTAAGTGGCAGAATGAAGGGGAGAGCCTGGCTAACGATATTGGCTTTCTTTTCTAGTTACCTGTGGAAGGACTAGGGAATATGGCTTAAGAATTTCTGGTTGTGAAATAAGAACTTTTTTTGAAAAAGAGAACAAAATTGGAGGACTTCCATTATGTGATTTCAGGTCTTATTTGAAAGCAATAGTAATCAGGATAATGTGGTTTGGAGTAAAGATAAGCAAATAGATCAATGGAGAGAATAGAGAGTCCAGAAAAAGACTCCACATATATAGTCAATTGATTTTTGACAAAGGTACAAAGTTTAGTGGAGAAGGAAAAGTCTTTTTTTTTTTAGGATTTATTTATTTGAGAGAGAGAGAGCTAGAACTCACAGAGAGGGGAGGGACAGAGGGAGAAACTTAAGCTTGGTCACGGGGCTTGATCTTATTACCCGAGATCACGACCTGAGCTGAAACCAAGAATCCAGTGCTTAACCGACTAAACCACCCAGGCACCCTAGGAAGGTCTTTTACAAAATACTTTATACCTGGGATGCCTGGGTGTCTCAGTTGGTTAAGCATCTGCCTTTGGCTCAAGTCATGATCTCAGGGTCCTGAGATCGAGTCCCGCATTGGGCTCTTTGCTCAGCGGGGAGCCTGCTTCTCCCTCTGCCTGCTGCTCCCCCTGCTCATTCTCTCTCTCTCTGACAAATAAATAAAATCTTAAAAAAAAATTTAAAAAATATTTTATATCTATGCCCAAACAAATGAACTTTGACCTATATCTCACATCATATTAAAAAGTAATTCAAAATGGATCATAAATCTAAATGTAAAGCCTAAAGCTGTCAAACTTATAGAAGAAACATAGGAGAGATTCTTAGTGACCTTGGATTAGGAAGAGATTTCTTAGATATGACTCCAATAGCACAATCCATTTTTTAAGAATAATACATTGGATTTCACAAAAATTAGGAACTTGTGCTCTTTAAAAGACACTGTTAAAAGAATTTTTTTAAAGCCATAGAATTGAAGAAAATATTTTCAAATTATAGATCTGACCAAGTCCTTGTATCCAAAATATATAAAAACTCTTAAAACTTAATCATAAGACAACAAACAACCTAATTAATAACTGGCAAAAGATTTAAACAGATGCTTCACCAAAGAGGATATACAGATGGCTAATAAGCACATGAAAAGATAGACAACATAGTTAGTCATTGAGGAAATGTAAATTTAAACCAGAGGATGCCTCTACACATGCACTAAAATGTCTAAAATTAAAAAAGATTAACCATACCAAGTGTTGGCAAGGGTGAACTCTCGGGTACTGCTGTAGGAGTGTAAAATGGTACAACCACTGTGGGGAAGCTTGACAGTTTCTTAAAAAGTTGAACTTATGCCTAACTTATGAACCAGCTACTCTACCTCAAGGTATTTACCAAAGAGAAATTAAAGCTGAGTTCATACAAAGACTTGTACATGAATGTCTGTAGTGGCTTTATAATAGCCAGAAAGTAGAAACAATCCAAATGTTCATCAATAAGTGGATGAATAAATAAATTGTGGTAAATACTCAGCAACAAGATGGAATGAACTATCCATATGTGTACAATATGGATGAATCTCAAAATGATTAGGCTGACTGAAAGGAGCTGGAGAAAGAAGAGTAATACTCATGATCCCATTTATAATAAATTCTACAAAATGCAAAATTAAAACAGGTCAGCAAGGGGAATTGGAGTGGAGAGGGGCTGAGAAGGATTACAGATGGTCAAAAGGAAACTTGGGAATAATGAATGTCTTCATTATCTTGATTGTGGTAATGGTTTCATGGGTGTATACATATGTAAAAATTTACCAGAGGTGCCTGGGTGACTCAGTGGGCTAAGCGTCCGACTCTTGATTTCAGCTCAGGTCATGATCTCAGGGTCCTGAGATCGAGCCCCAAGTCAGGCTCCACCCTGGGCATGGAGCCTGCTTGAGACTCTCTCTCTTCCTCTCCCTCTGCCCCTCCCCCCCCAAACAAAACAAAACAAAAAAACCCTCACCAAATTGTACAGTTCAAATACATGAGGTTTATTTCATGAAAATTATACCTCAGTAAAACTTAATAAAAAATAAATATGCCAATGATCGTGTATACATGTGATGCAACACAAATAAATGTACGAGTGAGATCACGTGCGTGAGATCACGTCCATGAGATCATACTTTTGTACATGTGGGAATATGTACATCTAAATAGTGCAAGCATCTGATAATAAGTATACATACAGGTTAACAGACATACCTGAAAAACCATAAATATACATTTGAGATAACATATCCCATGATAGAACATTTGTAATGGCCCATCATGGAAACGTAATGTAATAGAGGAAAACCCAAGAATAAATTTTCATCCAGTGAGTGTGAATTTCCTTCCTTCTTCCTGGGCTTAGGGTCCTGGCTCATGACATGAGTAACCAGTTTCCTTCTGTGAATTATCTTGTCTTCTTACTCACTTTGACCTCAATAAGGAAAACACTTTGACCTCAAGCCTTCCATGGCTCTCAGGCATGGAAGCTGGCAATCTAATGCCTTGTTCACATAGCCACCATTTGTTCTGGGACATTGCAGGTTAAGCCAAGAGGATTTCTCTCTGAAACAAAATACTTTCAGTAAAGCTGCAAAGAAGAAGCTTAGAGAAGCACATTGGGTAAAGATACAGGATTTTTTTAAAGAAAATTATTCTTTGTTTTCTGCAAGAGGCCAAGGCCAGGACTTGAGTTCGTACAAATCTACGAGGAAGAATAGATGAGGAATTCTCAATTCATTTGGACCTTGACTAATTTTTTTCAAGGTTAAGTAAAACTGATCCTTAGAGAACGTTCCTGTCATAATATAGAATAAACCAGTTACATAAACTTGTAAAAGTAATACAAGTCCTTTACAACATTCACTTTCCATCTCTCTCTCTGTCACATACACACACACACACACACACACACATTCTCTCTTTCTCCCCCCGCCCCCCCCCAATACAGTAAATTTGTAAAGGAATACCTTTGGGTGACATTTCCTCACCTGTAAAATGAAGAGTTGCATTATCTCTAAGGCCCATGAGAGAGCATCCAGCTTGCAAATGCTATGAGATACACTGCTCAGTTATCACTGTGGTTCTAGCAAAGCCGAAACTAGGCAGTATTTTAAGACAGACTAAAAAACTTCCCTGGTGTTGTGCTGTGTGATGTCGGAAAGCTGAAGAGTTTTAAGAAATCTAGTAAAGCAACCTGTTTTTAAGATCTGAATGACATTAGAGAGATGATCCTTCTGATTTTAAAAAGGGATTAAAATCATATCTACATAAGTGAGTTTCAACCCTTGCTATACATTAGAATCGCCTGGGGATTTAATTAGTGCAAGGGAGGAGCAGTGAGGTGTTTTGTTGTTTTCTGCTGTGCTCCCATTCTTCAGTACTCCAGGCAAGTCTAATATGCAGCTAGGGGTGAGAACACTTCTTTTATTCCATGCCAAATATAAGGATAGAAGCAGGTACTTCAGGGACTTAATATTTGGATCTTGGTGACTTTGTTCAGGCCCAGCCTAAATCTAAGAGAACATCTGGGAGTAGGGCTACTTCTTTCCTGAAACCCAGGCCTTCCAACCACTGGATGGGTCACACAGGTCACTGTGTAAATTTGAAAAGGTCAGTTAGTGCAAAGCAAATACATTTTCAACATTAAAAAAAATTTTACAAGTAATACTTGTTTTTTGTAATAACTCAAATAATTCAGGAGTAAATAAATAAAAATATAATAGTGATCCTCCTGTCTCCACTTCCCCACCTCCCTAACACAATTCCCCTGAGGTAACATTAATAGCTCGAAGTATATCCATCCATACCATGTATTAAAATACATGTACAAGCACATACAAATATATGAGCTCATATATCATGGTTTTGTTCTTTTTTCTTCCTTCCTTTGTTAATACAGAAACTAGGGGTTTTTTGGGGGGTTTTTTCCACCCTCAATGTGCTTTATTCGCTTAATCTGTATCATGAGACTTCAGTTAAGCCTGGTGGATTAAATACCCTCCTGCAACCTCACTTAAAATGGCAGCCAAGGGACGAAAAAGGACATGAGCTGCAAGGATAAAGAGCACAGCAAAGGAGAAGAGAACAATAAAATCTGGGAACTGGAAAGCAAATGGAGGAGCTGCAAATGTCTTAGGAAACCAGAACAAGGAAAACTGGAGATCGGAGAAAGTCCCCAAACCACTGCTTTCTAATTCAGAATCTCAGGCTGCGGAGGTAGGGGCCCAGGTACTTCTAAAAGTGAATGTGCGGGAGACACCCGAGACGGAAGGAGAGCCTGCACAAGAGCTCCTGGATTGTTAGATCCCCGTCCCCACTCTGAACAACCGCGTGGCCCCCCCTCCCCAACAGAAGCCCAGAGAAGTAGTTCTCAAGTGTGAGCAGGCATCAGAATCCCATGGAGATTGCTGGGTCCCACTCCCAGAACTTCGGGTGCAGCAGGTCTGGATGGGGCCTGGGAATTTGCATTTCTAACAAATTTCTATGATCTGGATACTATACAATGAGAACCACCGGATTAGAGATTTCCTCTCTGATTCCAGACATGGGCACACAGGGCAAAGTTAAGGGTGCAACCACTCTACAGAAAATGAGAGTTGTATGAGTACTTACATTCTGACTGGGAGACCCTCAGCCTCTTCTTCCAGTAGGGTCCCAGGATGCTAGCAGCCAGATGCCTAGCCCGCAAAGTGAAAGATGCATGTTTCTTTTTTGAGGGATCTGGTTACCCCAGAGGAAAAATATATCCTATGTTGGTAGCTGAGGGCTCCCCAGTGAAGGGATCATTCCCCCCCGCCGCCCTCTGCAGAGGTTCTCCCCCCTGTACAATAGAATTACCTGGAGAGCATTTAAAAATATGAATGACAGGGTTGCCTGGGTGGCTTAGTCATTAAGTGTCTGCCTTTGGCTCAGGTCATGATCCCGGGATCCTGGGATCGAGTCCCGCATCAGGCTCATTGCTCAGTGGGGAGTCTGCTTCTCCCTCAGCTGCTCCCCCCGCTTGTGCTCTCTCTCTCTGATAAATAAAATATTGGAAAAAAAATATGAATGACAAAGTCTCAACCAATTAAATCAGATGCTTCAGAAGTGTGGCTTTGGCATTTGTATTGGTTTTAAAGGCCCCTAGGTGATGAAAACATACAGCCAGGGATGAGAAACACTCCTAGTGCAGATCACCAGTCAATAAGCTATAGCCACACACACACAGAAACACTTTTGAGTGCCTCACTCCTAAGTATGAGTTGGCAGTCACCAAATGTCTGAGGAAGCTCTACTATGAAAGTCAGAGACCGAAACAACAGAAGGAAAAAACTCAGAGGAAATAAATGATGCAAAGAGCAGAAGACTTCAAAAAAGCTGTAAATTATATCTTCAGAGATAAAAGAAGATATTCCATTCATGAAAAAAAGAACAAGATGTTCCAAAAAAAAATGTTCAGAGAATTAAAAAAAAAAAAAGAGCTCTCACAAATTAAAAATATTCTGGTGGAAATACAATTTTCCATAAAGGGTGTGCAGGTTTAGTTGAAGAAATATCCCTTGAGCAGAACAGAAAAAGAGAGATGGAAATGTAAGAAATAAAACATCAGTCCAAGGGATCCAATACCTGAGTAGTAGATGTTCCAGAGAGAACAAAGACAATCAAGGGACGGTTATTAAAGTGATAATTCAAAAGAATGGCCCCCAGAGTAGATGGGTGGTTACTTAGAGCTGTGGAGGAGACCAGGGAACGATTGCAAATGGGCACAAGGTTTGTCTTGGAGGTGATGGAAATGTTCCAAAATTAGATTATGGGGATAGCTGCACAACTCTATAAATATACGAAAAACTATTGAACTGTATCCTTTCAATGGGCGAATTTTATGGTATGTAGATTATATCTCAATAAAGCTATTTTTCTAAGTGTCCTAAGAAATCTCAGTGCTCAGATTGAGGGGACCGCCAAGAGCCCAGTGCAGAAATAGACCTACACTAAGCACATAATCATGTAATTTCAGAATATGGGAGACAAAGAGAAATCCCTAGAAGCAAAACTCCCAAGGAAACAAGCAATTCACACACAAAGGATCAGGAATTGGAATGGCATCATACTTCTCAACAGCAACACTTAACTCTACAAGGCAGTGCAGCATTGCCTTCACAATTCGGAGGAAAACATTATTTCCAGCCTGGAACTCTACCTAGCATAAGGATGAAGAATGGCTGAAACCCATTGGCTAATGCCCAAGTGAATGAGGGGACAAAAACTTTACTCTGAAAGTCCATAACACTATATATCTCGCTTTATTAAGGCAGAAGTGTGACTGATGCTCACATTGAAGCCCGTGCGCAGCAGTCTGCTAGCTGGAGGGACCAGCCAGTGGCTCACCTCCACTTCTCAGGGGGACTCTGTTGTTTTCTGTCTCCATGAATCCAGCGCCTCTCGTAATGTGAAAAATAACTGGGTGGCTCAGTCGGTTACATGTCCGACTCTTGGTTTCAGCTCAGGTCATGATCTCAGGGTCCTGGGATCGAGCTCTGTGGTGGGCTTCCTGCTCAGCGGGGAGTCTGCTGGAGATTCTCTTCTCCCTCTGCTCCTCCCCCTGCTCTCTTTCTCTTTCTCTCTCTAAAATACATAAATACAAATCTTAAAAAAAGATAACTGTGTTAAATCATGAACATGATCCTGAAAAAGAAAGCCCTCAGCCAGCAGTGGCATTGTATAGAGTTTAAGAATCCCGGCTTTACAAGATGTCCATCGACAGATGACTGGATAAAGAAGATGTGGTATATATATACAATGGAATATTATGCAGCCATCAAAAGGAATGAGATCTTGCCATTTGCAACGACGTGGATGGAACTGGAGGGTATTATGTTGAGTGAAATAAGTCAAACAGAGAAAGACATGTATCATATGATCTCATTGATATGAGGAATTCTTAA
>NC_138373.1:5175116-5188362 GCF_054177405.1 Leptonychotes weddellii | reverse complement strand
ATAAGAATAAAAAAAAATTAAAAAAAAAAAAAAAAAAAAAAAAAGAATCCCGGCTTTAGATCGCATAGCCTGTGTTCAAATCTTAGTGGTATCACTACCTTCTTGTAACTTGGGGCCAGTTACCTAACTGCTGAGATTTAATTTCCTCTCCTGTAAAATGAGATGGATACTATCTTCCCATGAGGTTGTTGTGAGGATTAGATGAATTACTATGTTAAGTGGAGGGCATGGTGCTGGTACAGAGCGACACTCATTAATTATTAGCAGTAATAGTAATATTAGTACTAGTAGTGGTAGCAATAAAATAAAGAGGTCTAATAAAGTGATGTCATTGAGCAATTCGGATTTGGTAGTTCATAAATGCCAAAGACGTATACATGCTCAGGGTTCAGTTAGCCCCTTTTATACCAATACGCTTCAAAAAAGAAGACAAAAAACAACCTATATATATTTTTTCATCTATACTGAGATAGATTTTCCATTCTACTCATGTTCTCTTAGGAAGAGGCCTAATAGCTTATATCTCTATCTGTAACTATTTCTGAAACACAGCTGCGAGGTTTGAAAGCCTTCTCTTTCTATTTCTCATTGTTAACATCATACTTATGGCATCTCGAAAAGATTCAAGTACACAGTTTATAGGCATGATTTGTCTATACTAGGCGTATATATTAAGAGAGGAGCAGAGAGGGAGCATGAGTTAGGAGATGATCCTATACATTCACGGCAATTCATGGCTTTGTCTTTTACTGCACTGCAACATGGAAACATCTCAGGTAAAATACCTGGTTAATGTTGTAGAAGCAATTCAGGTACAAACGTCTGTTTTCAAGAGGTAACAAAAACACCCCAAATAAGAGTAAGCACATCTGAGCGTGTGGTTTTATGTTTGCTTGGCATCTGGCACCCTGGTGTAAGAAGAGAAGGATTCCATGTCAGTCAGAACAGAGGCACATGACAGGGCACAGCTGGTGTCCTCAGGTGGGGGTCAGTGAGGGCCTGAGGGGCTGGGAATGGCGACAGACAAGAGAGGTGATATCCCTCCTCTTTTAATAGATTTCTATGCCCTTGTTCCACAGAGGGTGTGGAAATGCTGCCCCCACCCCGGGGTCTGTGCATGGGCTTATCCACACCAGTTTGGCATCTCCACCACCCACTCATCCCCTCTCGGGAAACACATACCAGACATCGCTCGAGTGTTGAGAGGTTATTCTTAAAAGACACAGACAGACAACACAAACTGCTTACAGGAACACATATACTCCCACAACTCCCCCCACCCCAAACGCACACACCCTGATCTTCTAATTCACAGACAGCACTTTAAAACACCTGCAGAAATTTCTTAGGTGCTTTGTCATTTGATACCCATAACAACCCCGTGTGGGGCATCACCGTTTTCTTTCTTACAGATGAAGAAGCCAGAGAGGTAAATGGCTGGCCAAGATTGTGTTATTACATATAGTAAATTATTTAATCCTCATCACAGTCCAATTTTACAGAGAAGGAAACAGGTACGAAACAAAAGATAGCTATCCGGAGAGGTTATGTTACATTCAGAAGGCATTCTGTGCTCTAAACTACTTAGAGTTTCTTTTTTTTTCTACTAAAGTCCAAGGTACTTCGCCAAATTATTTGTCTTTTTAGTAACTGAAGGACTTCTTAACAAGCGCCAGTTAGATGCCTACGCTGGATGCAACCCTGACTATGTGGGGCTATTGTGAGGATCACCTCCACTGAGAGAAGGATGATCCCTCCATTCCGTGCCTCCCGCTTTGTTGGAGAGGCAAGATAGTGCTGTGACTATCCAGGCCTTCTCAAAGCAATGGGCATGCGCATTTGTGCCTCTGGCACTTCTTGGAAGTGAAGTCTATGTATCTGCTTCCTGCCATGTGAAGTTTCCTTACATCTGTATGTCAGTGTCATGTAGGCCCCAGGATACCTCTAATTCCAATGTTTCAGCCACCATACATTAGTCTGTGTTCACACCCTGTATTCTTCTGGAGACTTCAACCTGTGCCCTTTGGTCTAAACCTTCTAAGTTAGGGTCCTAACCTGTCCAGTCTCTCTTTCTTCTGCAGGAATCACTTCAATTCTCTGACTACTTGGTTGGCTTTCTTTGAGATTCCTTCCAGATCCCTGGCCTCTTCCCCCTGAGTTCCTGCATCCAGAATGGCACCGAGCTCTTCTGTAAAGGTCGGTGTTGAATCCCATTTCTGCTGGGTGAGTTCACCTTCCTCGCATGCTTGTTAGATACCAGTGGCCTTCATGCTCAGAGAGAGCCTACACTGAAAACTAGTTCCATTCTCTCTCTAAGCCCGTTTGACCAAAG
This sequence comes from Leptonychotes weddellii, assembly GCF_054177405.1. NCBI lineage: Eukaryota > Metazoa > Chordata > Mammalia > Carnivora > Phocidae > Leptonychotes > Leptonychotes weddellii. The sequence goes on along the minus strand of NC_138373.1, from coordinate 5,186,030 downwards.
TTTAATTACTTTCAGTGGTTTATTTCTGTCTTTTCTTTCTGTTAAATGGTCCACATGCCCCCCACTCTGGCTGCCATATATTTATTCATTTGTTTAGGAGACTATGCTCCAGGCACCCTGCAAGGATCTAGAAATACAACAGAGAACAAGACAGCCATGATCATTGTCCTCTCAGGGAGACTGAATAGCAAACAATTAAAACACAGTATGAGCCGCATGGTTGCTGGAGAAGTACAGGAAGTACGAGGAACACAGAAGAGGAACACCTAACTGACACTGGGGGATCAGGGAAGACTTCTAAGAGAAAGTGAGAGTAGGGAGTAAAGGATAAGGAAGAGTGAGCCAGTCAGAGGTGCTTGAGGGAGTGGTCATGGGCAGGGAGGAGGTGGGGGCAGAAAGAGTGTCCCAGACAGACACCCCTCACCTCCCCCAACCCCGGGCACACATGTGCGCACACACATGCACAGGCCTGGTGCAGCCATAAAATTAAAAGACCTTCCTAAGGTCAGAAGCAAGACATTCAAGAGAAGCATTGAAAAATGAGGCCACGAAGATAAGCAGAGGTCAGATCATGCAAAATTTTATGAGCCATGTTAAGGCAACTGGACGTTATTCTGAGGGCATTGGGAGGCCATAAAAGAGTTTTAGGCAGGTCAGCCATCATGTGATCAGATTTGCATTTTGGAAAGGTCTCTGGCTGCAGTGTGAAGGGGCCCAGGGAGGAGGGAGGTGATGAGACACCATCTGCATTAATAAAAGAAGGGTGTGGGGCGCCTCCGTGGCTTAGTCCATTAAGCGTCTGACTTCGGCTCAGGTCATGATTCCAGGGTCCTGGGATCAAGTTCCGTGTTGGGCTCCCTGCTCAGCGGGGAGTCTGCTTCTCCCTCTCCCTCTACCCCTCCCCCCTGCTCGTGGTCTCTCTCTCACTCTCTCTCTGTCAAATAAATAATAAATCTTTAAAAAAAGAAGTGTATGCCATGTGTGTACCTCCTGCGTATGCACCTTTCCGGTCCCCTAGGGCCAAGACACTTGTCCCTCAGCTGCTCGGGGAGGTGACCTTCCTCAGTTCTCAGCTGAGAACCTCTCTGGGGTCTGTCCTCAACCGACTCATCTAAAGTCACACTGCTCCCCAGGGCAGCCACATCCAGTGATTGGTCAATGGGACAGTTTCAGGGTTCGGGCCTTGTTGTCTCAAGGCAGGATAGGATGACTGTGAAGGGCTGTCCAGCTCCAGAACTCCTGTGGAATAGGCTGAGGCCTCTGTTGCGGCCACATCACAGCTCAGCTCCTTTATCTTACAGTCCCCCACATGTGTGGGACTCTGAGGCTCCCCAGTAAACTTCCTGACTGCAAATCTCAGAGTCTCAGAGCCTGTTCCCTGAGGAACTACACCTAAGACAGCTGGGATCAGGAGTGGTCCAAGGAAGAAGACTCTGAAGTGGGACTTTGGCCCTTAGTCACCCACCGGTGGGGTGGCCTAAGGCTGTATCAGTGGCAGGTGGCGATCTGCTGGTCCTGATGTGCTGTCGTGGTAAAACTGGGAGACCTTCGTGAAGGAGAATGGGGCTGGGATGGGGGAAGGAGTCCTGGCAGGGCCAATATCTCTGGCTCTTGAGAGGTTAAGGGCCTAAAATAATACTATAGTGAAATGAATGATCCCAATGAAATGAGATGCTTTTTAATGGGGGCCATTGATGCCTTGGAGAAAGACTATAAAAAGCAGAGTATGAAAGTCAGAGGGCCTCCTCAACAGCATAGAAAGAGACTCTTATCTCCTGCATCTATGAGACAGGAAAAGTCAGGCTCAGGACCTTGTCGTGGGAGTAGCCCCAGTCCTCCAAAATGGATTGAGTTCTCAACCCCAGCAAGTCTGCTGTGTCAACTCAGGACATGAGTTGGGACGGAGGCACCCTGAGGATTGAGATGGGGTCATTCTGGTGGATGCACTTGAAAACCTTAAAGCCCCAGATCCCTTGAAACCCCATGACCCTGCAATGGTGGCCCACCCCTTCAGCTGGGAGTTAGCTGGAAGACCATGCAGAAGTGGGGTTGCCTTTCAAGGCAATGTGTACCCCTCTCAGGATGTGCCCCTGCCTGCCTTCCCAGCACCGGACCAAAATCAGGGGTCAAGTCTTAATACAACCCAGCTGGGGAAGTGGAAGGCCTGCCAAAGGAGGGAGGTGACTGTCCCCAGGAGAAGAGTACATAGGGACAGGATCCTGGGGGTCTGGACCACCCAGGGAAAGGGGTACAAGATGGCATGAGGGAGAGTTTGTTGATGTGGAAGCACTTCGATATCCATATACCACACGCAACCCCTGGAGAAGGTCCAGCATGCTGCCAGGACGGGCCATGGACGCTTGGAGAGATCACTGGTGCACATCAAGTGAAGCAGAAACGTCTGAGCCACTGTGGCAGAGGAGGAAGAAAGAGTCAAAGGCTTGGAAGTGCACACTCCCCAGTACACGTCCTGCACACAGCAACTCGGCTGCGACAAACAGCTTAAAACGGTCAGGAAGGTACGTTCATTTTAATAGCTCAAAATGAATTTGCCTCCATTTTCCATTTTTTTGGGAAAGTTTTTAATTTACAAGAAACTTGTAAATCTATCTCAGCTCACTTGAGGAAAATGCCCCTCAGTTCACTTAAGGAAAAATGCCTTTTGTGGCTCATGATCATTCTGAATATGAAGTATTTACTGAAAGAAATTTTCTGTCCTAAGAGAATTTAGTAAGCAGATTGTTTAATTTTTCTTTTTCAGAGAAAGCTCTCTGCCATATCTTTCTTGAGAACAAATTTGCTTAATTCTTATCTTCCTGGCTGGTGAAAAGTTCTCCCGTGAATAGCATCACTACTTGGTTTTCATTATTCTATTTTCCTGGCTGGGCCATGTAATTTCTCTCCTTGTAATTTTCCTTGGTATGCTGTGTGAATCACATACGAAGCATCTTTTGAGTCATTTCCTATTAGTTAGGCGTCTGGGTAACATTTCAATTTTACCAACAGTGTTTTATTTTTTATTTTCTTTATTTTTAAATTTTAATTCCAATATAGTGAACATACAGTGTTACATTAGTTTCAGGTATACAATACGGTGATTCAGCAATTCTGTACATTACTCAGTGCTCATCACAAGTGCACTCTTTAATCCCCGTCACCTATTTCCCCCATCCCCCCACCCACCTCCCCTCTGGTCACCATCAGTTTGTTCTCTATAATTAAGAGTCTATTTCTTGGTTTCTCTCTCTCTCTCTCTCTTTTCCTTTGCTCATTTGTTCTGTTTCTTAAATTCCACATATGAGTGAAATCATATGGCATTTGTCTTTCTCTGACTGATTTCACTGAACATTATACCCTCTAGTTCCATCCACATTGTTGCAAATGGCAAGATTTCATTCCTTTTTATGGCTGAATAATATTCCATTGTGTATAATTACCACATCTTCTTTATTCATTTATCTACCAATGGCGTTTTAGACCGCATCAAATAATAACACCAATACAAGAACCCCACAATGTTAACAGACACTTAATGAGCAATTACTGTGCGTCAGGCACTGTTCTCAAGACTTTCCATGGTCAGCTCATTACATCCTCACAGCAGCCTTGACTGAAGAACCCCCATCCTCTGGGCGAGGAAGCTAAATGGTAAGAAACCTCTCATGACAGAAGGTAAACAAATTGGGAAGCTTCATCTCCAGGTTACATATGTAGAAACTGAGCCAGAGGCCATCCAGTCTGTGTGGGAACCCTGTCCACAATGGCCGGCTCAGCCTTTCCCAGGCAGTCCTGCTCAGGCGGGGCTTGGTGTCCACACATCTGAAGGTTTTGGACTTGGAAGCCTGGCAATATCCATTGCTGGCCCCCAGCAAATAATGAGGCAGGCCTTGTGAGGTCACCAGCCATAGATGGAAATTTAGGTGGCCTGGGTTCTAGCCCTTCCCAGGAACAGGTAACTTTTCCCCCTGGGACTCGGTCTCTCCATCCATAAGAAGAGGGCATAGACCAGATTAGGAATTGCATATTAGTGGCCTGTGGGACCCTGGGAGCCCACAGGTGTGTTTTGTTTGTTTGTTTGTTTGCTTTTGAGGCTGTATGTACTGTTTTGTTTTGATTTGTTTTTTCAGGGGGTTGTATTAAATTTGCATTCCTTTAAGATGACCAGTTCAGACACTGGGACCACACCTCGTTATTGCTGTAAACCTGATTTACACATTTACATGCTCACCTGGCACATATCTCAGCAGGCTTTTGAGATTGCGGATTTGGGATTAAATCGTCTCTGAGACCCATGTCAATTGTGGTTTTTTCCCCCTGGAATCCCATGAGGAGATGCGAGACCCTAGGAGGGCAGAGTAGGTGAGAGGACTGGAGTGGTTTGCTGGCCCTGCATGTTCTTAGTGTCCTGGGATCATAGACACTTGGCTGGCCTTGCCCAGTAGTGCCCAGTCCACAGTGCCAAGGAGGGCGAAGCAGTGATGAGTTCTGGCTGGGAAGGTGGAAGTGGGTTCGAGGCTCTACTCTCATTCACAGACTGTGAGCAATGGTCAGCACGCTATGGGAAGGAAGCATCAGCAACCAGCAGAAGTAAGTGCCTGTACTTTTTGGCAGGGTCTACAGTTGCAGTTACCCACTGAGGCAAGTGGGAGCTGCCTGCAGTCTTCAAACCCATTCCCCTGGGAACAGATCAGCCTTGACTGTGCTGGTGTCAACCTTGATAGATCCAGCTCACTGCTCTCTTTTGCTGTCTGTGGTTGTCATAGTTACGAGGCTTCAATGCCCCTGATTCCCCCTCTTTGTGATGAAGGGGCTCAAACTTACTTCTTACTGGGGCCAAGAAGCCTTTTGCCAATTACATACATAGAGTTCACCCTAGGATTGCATCACTAATGCCAGTTTGGCCCCCAAACGTCCTGGAGAGTATGGAGGGCCCAGTTTCTTCAAGGTGTGTGAATGACCTTGACTTTCTTCCTTGTAGGCCCTCTTCACTTACTTATTCCATGCCCAGCTCTGTGACTGACATAATCAGGGCTGGTATTATCCCTCAAACAATATGACATTTCAAAACACCCAGGCATCAGGTGGACGGAGATAATGTCAGGGAAGCTCAATAGGGTTCCTCTCAGGCCCTAATGAGAAACACAAAGGAGCAAATTATGGAGACTTTCTATAGAGCCTTCTGGTGAGCGCAGGAAGGGGGAAAGAATCCTATCAGTAATAAGGGCCTTTTTGAGAAGAACTAGTGTTATCCGTCTGCTCTTGAATCCAGATTGAGTTTTATAGGTGAGAGAACTCTCTTCTCTCTTTGTAGATTTCTCCGTGTGAGCTTAGGGAAAACATTTCAAGCCGAAGAGAGAATTAGATCAGCAAATGACAGTGTGTATGTGTACCTCTGGCAGAGAAGCCCATAAATGAATTTCGTGCCTTTGTTTTGGCTCTCAGCTAGAATACCCTGTTTAAATTAATGTTTTTAACAGCATTATTTAAGCTGTACCATTTTACAAGCTATTCTTAAGGTCAGAACTTTTTATAATTGTTCATTTCCACAGAACTCCTCTGAGGTACAGTAGGATTAAAATTGTTTATAGGGGAACATGAGTCCTTAAAGATACAATGCACAAGCTGATTTTTAAAAAGACACTATATATTTTCATATTATTGTGACATAAAATACTTAGGAAGCCAAGGCTACTTGAGAAATTATTTCTTTTCTTGCAGACCTTGTAGCATTGAGCATTATGCCTTATACATACATAGTAGGCACTCAGTGGATGTTAAGATGAATTGAGTTTATCAAATATTTATTAAGTCTTCTACAGTTAATTATATAGTTTTGCTGGAGTCAGAATCCTACTCTAATAGCTTTATTCCAATTCCAGTTTTGCAAGGTAGGCTTAATTTGCTTAATTTATCCCAAATAGCTCAAAAAATTATGAGGGGCGCCTGGGTGACTCGAGCAGTCATTAAGCATCTGCCTTCAGCTCAGGTCATGATCCCAGGGTCTGGGGATCGAGCCCCACATCCGGCTGCCTGCTCGGTGGGAAAGCCTGCTTCTCCCTTTCCCAATTCCCCTGCTTATGTTTCCTCTCTCGCTGTCTCTCTCTCTCTGTCAAATAAATAAATAAATAAAATTTTTTTAAAAATCATGAAATATTTTGTCATTAATGTAATCATTGTGAAGTAGACCTGGGCTGAACACTTTTCCCGTGCGCTGCAGCTCATATGCAGTCTAAAGTTAAATTGGCAGAATCCTTAAACAGATTTTTATTTTTTAAAGGTTTTATTTCTTTATTTTTGAGAGAGGGAGAGAGAGAGAACATGAGCAGGGGAGAGGGGCAGAGGGAGAAGTGGACTCCCCGTTGAGCAGGGGGACCCTGGGATCATGACCTGAGCCAAAGGCAGACACTTAACCGACTGAGCCACCCAGGCGCCCCTTAAACAGATTTTTAAAATAACCTTCTCCTTGATTATCAGACAGCTTTAGTCTGATCCTTTGGAGTCCCAGGCATCTTAGAACTCAAAATAAGTTTGTGAGCAGTGCAAAGCAAAAGAAAAAAGAAAGAAACTTACCATCTAACCAGCTGCGTAAAGAGGAAATCCATTCCCACCTGTCTGCATTTGATTGAACCTCCGTGAACTGCCAATACCACAACCCTGGAGGAACCAGATTAAAGACCTACAGGAGATGTCTTATAGATCTTCTTAGACAGGTACTTTTCACACCTCTGCAGTTTATCTAAGGCTCACTTCACAAAGACTTGGAGGGAGCCCTGCCCTTCCTGAAGCACATGAAGTAAAATAAACCCAGAGCTCAAGATAAGATGTTCAAGGTTCAAACTCAGAATTATGTGAATGACAGACGGAAGGGAGACAGCCAGCCTCCTTTTACTAAAACCCTATACATTTGGCGTTTCCCACATTCAGCAGAAGTCATCACTGTTCACGTACTCATTTGTTCATTTACTCATTCAGCCCATTCGGATGGAGTGCTCACTGTGTGCAAGGCACCATGCTGGGAGTGTAAGGGATCTCTGGCAGGACTGTTGAAATGACTCTCTACCCTACAAGTTTTATGTCTGGCCCTATAGGTGTGATTACTATTTGGATCCATCTCTTTGCTTACACCCAGGTATTTGGAAGTATAAGGATCCTTAATCCCGTTTGCCCAGTCATCCCACATACTTTAGGTGAGGGTGGATCTCACTTAGACCAAAAATATCTGTGATTCAAACTTTAAAAAAAAAAAATCTTAAAATTCCAGAAGTAAACTGTTATGGATTGAATTGTGTCCCCCAAAATTCATTTGTTGAAGCCCTAAACCCCCAGTATGACAATTTGGAGATTAGGCCTTTGGGGAGGTAATTAAGATTAAATGAGGTCATAAGGGTAGGACCCTAATCTGATAAGACTTGTGTCTTTATAAGAAGAGGAAGAGACACCATAGATCTCTCTCTCCCTTTCCACATGGGCACAGGAAAGAGGCCATGTGGGGACACAGCAAGAGGGTGACTGTCTACAAGAGAGGAAGGAAAGGCCTCAACCAGAAACCAGCCCTAAAGGCACCTTGATCTTGGATCAGCTTCCAGAACTGTGAGAAAACAAATTTCTGTCATTTAAGCCACCTAGTTTGTAGTATTTTGTTATGGCAGCTAGAGCAGACTGACACAGAAATATTGCAAAAATCCCCCAAACTGTTTTCACAAGATTATGGCACTTATTACATTGCCAAGCACACCAAGTAGACAGTAGGCATTTACCAAGAGAGTGGTGAAGAGACAACTCAGGGGACCCCTGGTCCATGAGGTCATGCAGTGGGCTGGGAGATGGGCCCAGTTACCAAGCGATGACCTCTTCTCTGTCTGGAAGCTGCATTGCTCATCTAATTTAGGCCCTTTCTACATTATGGGAAGACTCCACAAAGGTTGGATGATGACACTAAAACACCTTAAACTTGAAAATAAAAATGAGAACACTTGGGGCGCCTGGGTGGCTCAGTCGTTAAGCGGCTGCCTTTGGCTCAGGTCACGATTCCAGGTCCTGGGATCGAGCCCCGCATCGGGCTCCCTGCTCGGTGGGAGGCCTGCTTTTCCCTCTCCCACTCCCACTGCTTGTATTCCCTCTCTCGCTGTGTCTCTGTCAAATAAATAAAATCTTAAAAAAAAAATGAGAACACTTGATCTTTTCCTCTATATGCTCTTCCCCAACGTACTTCCTTCTTTAGCTGAAGAGTAAAGGCAGAATGACAAGTCAGGGTCACCTGCACTTCTTGACCTGCTGTTCATGGCAACCCCCTCTTAAAGGAAGAAGATGCGTGGCCAGTTCTTTGGTACCACAAGAGTTACAAATTACAATCCCTTTGGAATTGGGAGAAGGCCTGCATTGAGCAACATTGTGAAGAAGGATTCCCTTATTTTCAGTGTGTCTTCTTCCTGCCCCACGTGTGCCAACTGCTCCCAAGTTGCTTGGATGTCTCTCAGCACATCTGATCTGACAAAATAATCCTCAGTAAAGTCTTAGAGATTAAGATTTAGTGACTAATACTGGACACACTATAGGTTAGAGTTGACAGAGTTTATACACAGAAGTTATTTCTTTCTTTCTAGGTTTCCTACCTGAAATTTGAGTAACTTCCAGCATGGTCCCAATGGCCAGACTTTCTGAATAAGAAGCACACATAAAAAATGAGCAAAAGTTAGGATGCTTTTCCACCCAATTGTTATTTCTATTAAAACAGAAGGTTTTGGGGCACCTGGGTGGCTCAGTTGGTTAAACGTCTGCCTTCCGTTCAGGTCATGATCTCTGCGTCCTGGGATTGAGCCCCGCATCCGGCTCCCTGCTCAGCAGGAAGTCTGCTTCTCCCTCTCCCTCTGCCTCTCCCCCTGCTCATGCTCTCTTTCTCTGTATGTCTTAGTCTCAAATGAATAAATAAAATCTTTAAAAATAAATAGTCTATTAACTAATAAGAATATTGCTAATATTTGCATGGTTTGTCTTTGGAAGGATGGTCTATAATTCAGAGCATAATTTAAGAAAATACAAGTATTTTGCTCAGTGACTATTTACTATCTCCACCGTCTGGTTATATTGCAAATTTGAGAAGAATAGCACAAGCTAACTCAGCCAGTTGGAGGACTGTAGGAGGAAACTTGGAATTTTCCATACTTCCATAGGTTTTGAACTCCCTGAAGCCTGTTTTTACTAGAAATCTAGCTGCCTTACCCCACCTTAACATTCTCATTTGTACTTAACACCCCCCCTGTTAATCCAGGAGGCATCTTCCCTACTCCCAGCCAACTGAACTTCTACTTTTTGTAAAAATTCAAACTGTACTTTTAATTATTTTTAGTGAAGCTAAAATGTCATGTTTAAAAATATATTTTAACAGGGGCGCCTGGCAGGCTCATTCGGTGGAGCATGTGACTCTTGATCTTGGGGTTGTGAGTTTGAGCCCCACATTGGGTGTAGAGATTACTTAAAAAAAAATAAAATCTTTTAAAAAATAAATAAAATAGGCGTGTCTGGGTGGCTTAGTCGGTTAAGCATCCAACTCCTGATTTCAGGTCAGGTCATGATCTTAGGGTCATGAGATCAAACCCTACATTGCCCCAGCGGAGCCTGCTTAAGATTCTCTCTCTCCCTCTGCCCCTCCCTACTTGCTCTCTCAAAAAATATTTTAAAAAAATAAATAAAATAAAAATTAAAAAGTTAAAAGATAAATAAAAGTGAAAATATGTTTTAACAGGCTTCCAGTTAAAGTTGGCAGAGTAAAGACAATTTTTACTCTACCCCCTTTACTTGAAACCCACCAAAAATAAGAATAAAAAACATGAGGGAGAAGGGACATAATCTTTTATGAAGCAAGAAAGCAGCTACCACCCACTTCACAGACTTTGGGAGCATCCCTGTGAAACATTATGACATTGGACTTAAATGCAGGACACACCTATGTAAACAAGTTACAGGTATCCTTAAGGATACAGGTCACACACCTGTTTTAAAAAAATAGATAAATGTCTTTAAATGTTTTTTAAAGACAAAATTAGATCCCTCATACTTCATATCATATATGAGAATAAACTCCAACTGGATCAGTTATCTAAAATGCTATATGAACCTCAAGAAACAACAAGCGTTGGCAAGGATGTAGAGAGTTGGTGGGAATGCAAATGGTGCAACCATTGTGGAAAACAGTATGGAGGTTCCTCAAAAAATTAAAAATAGAACTACCATATGATCCAATAATTCCACTACTGAGTATTTGCCAAAAAAATACAGAAACCCTAATTTGAAAAGATACATGCACCTCTCTGTTTATTGCAGCATTATTTACAATAGCCAAATTATGGAAGCAGCCCAAGTGTCCATCAATAGATAGATGAATAAAGAAGATGTGGTGTATATAAAAATATACAATGGAATATTACTCAGCCATAAAAAAGAATGAAATCTTGCCATTTACAACAACATGGATAGAGCTAGAGAGTATAATGCCAAGTGAAATAAGTCAGTCAGACAAAGACAAATACCATATGATATCACTCATATGTGAAATTTAAGAAATAAAACAAATGAACAAATCAAAAAAGACAAGCCAAGAAACAGACTCTTAACTATAGAGAGCAAACTGATAGTTACCAGAGGGAGGTGGCGGCAGGGCGGGGGTGGGGGGAGATGGGTGAAATAAGTGAAGGGGATTAAGAGTACACTTGTCATGATGAGCACTGAGTAATGTATAGAATCGCTGAATCACTATATTGTACACCCAAAACTAATATAGCACTGTATGTTAACTATACTGGAATTAAAATTTAAATTTTTTTTAAAAATTAAAAAGCTATGTAAATCTAAATTTATCTAAATAAAACCCTACAAGTACTAAAATAAAACATGGATAGTATCTAGTAAGTTAGTGTT
>NC_138373.1:5112269-5175016 GCF_054177405.1 Leptonychotes weddellii | reverse complement strand
AAAAAAAAAAAACTGTGACTCAAAACCTAGATGCAATAGAAGAAAAATTAATAAATTTCATGAAAGAAGACTTCTCCCTCCCCAAAAAAGAAGGAAGGAAAGAAAGAAGACTGCCCCTTATACATAAAGTTAAAAGGCAACTAACAACCTTGGAAAATTATTTCAACATATATCACAGATAATAAGTTAATATATTTAATATATAAACAACTATTTGAAATTGAGGGAAAGAAATTTAAAAACCATAGAAGAAAAATGGGCAAAAACATGAACCAACAATTCACAGAAAAAGATATAAAAATGGTCCTCATATGTATAAAGATATGTTCAACCTCATTCATGATAAGAGAAATGCAAATTAAAACTACATTGAAATACCATTTCTCATCGTTGGATTGACAGAAATTAAGAAGCATAACAACACACTGTTGGTGTGAATAAAGGGAAATGGGCTCTTTTACAGATTCCTGATAGGAGTACAAATCATCACAACCCTCATAAAGGGAATTTGTTTAGCCAACAAAACTACATATGCTTTTACCTTGTGACCCAGCAATTCCACTTCTGAGAATTTTCCCTGAAGGTACACTCCAACAATAGAAAGTACTGGAAACAACCTAATTGTACAAACGGCAGAGTGATGGAACAAACTGTGGTACATTCACACAATGCAGTACTATGCTGCTGTAAAAAATGAAGAAGATCTCTATGAATTGATTGAGAGTAATTTCTAGGATGTATTGTTAAGTGAAAAAAAGTAAAGCACAAAAAAGTATCTATAGTATGCCATCTTTTTTGTAAAGAAGAGAGTAAATTAGGAAATATGTATCTATCTGCTCCTTTGACCAAAGAGAAATACAGGAAAGATAAACTAAAGACTAATGAGACTGGTTACTTACAGGGTATGACTGGGAATGAAGAGACAAGGGTAGAGGGAATGAGAAGGAGAATGACGCTTTCTTGAATATAACTTTTTGTTCAGTCCTGCCTTCGGAACAACCTTAATATTTCACACAAAAAGAAAGAATTTAAGAAGGAAGGAAGGAAGGAAAGAACGAAGGAAAGGAAATCAGTAGGAATGGGGGAGGAATTCTAAAATTGAATACAAACAAAACAGCAGAACCATAATTCAAATGAATAACATGACCACTGAGATGGAGGAAAAAGAACTAACCCAATTAACTTTTGAACACAGTATTTGGACTAAATACCCTTGGGCTAAAACCAAAAAACTCTAAATAAATATTGAACTCTAATTAGTAGACTTCATTTTTCTCAGAAGCATGAGCTAACAATTCTGAAATTACTTTCTGAATATCCTAGGATTGAGCTAATAAGTACATTTACTGTGGATAATGGATATCAGTTTTTTTACTGTCAGAGAAAGGAGTTACAAATATGGAAAGAGAGAAAGATGGAATGAACCCTACAGTATTATGTTGAAATTGGAGGTATGAGTGTAAACTTGTGGGTTTTAATCTAGTTGGATATAGAAATGGATATAGATCGTGAGGGTATGGATATGTATGCATGTATGTATGTATGTACATATGATGATTCAAATACCTATAAATCTCAGTTCCATTTGCTGAGAGAAGTACTAACACCCCACCAGCAGTGAGCACACCTAGTGCCCAGATCTTGGTTTCTAAATACTATTCTCCACCAAGGAACGAATTCTCTTTGGAAAAATGGCTGGCCCCAGGCTAGAAAGGAAAAATGCAAGATAAGCCTGAAGTATCACGTGCCAAGAGGGAAAGAAAACAATAGTAAAGAAATGCTCAAGGAATTATCAACATATGTCAAAAGAACACAGTAGCCAGCTTGAAGATGTTCCTGGTGGCAAAGTAGGGGACAAGTTGAGCACCAAATAAATGATAATGTCAAAGGATTATAACCTGTCGAATCCACGAGTCCACATTTATATAAATAAATAATAAGGTGAGGAAAGGTTCTCGAGTTTTATATATTTGGTTTTGTTATGTTTATATATTGATTTTTCAGTAGTTTTATGGAGACAAAATACACATACCATACAATTCACCCATTTAAAGTATACAGTTAAGTGGTTTTAGTATATTCACAGAGTTGTGCAGCCATCACCACTGCTAATTTAGAACATCTTTATCACCCTAAAAGAAACCCTGTCACCCTTTACTTCTCACCCCACCGCTCAGCCCCAGGCAACCACTAGTCTACTCTCTCTCTTTGTATATTTTTCTGCTCTGAACATCTCATGTGAATGGATTCATCCAATATGTGGTCATTTGTCACTGGCTTCTCTCACACTGTGTTTTCCATATTTTGTTTATCTGTTGATCACTTGATGGACATATGGATTGTTTCCACTATTTAGCTATTATGAATAAATATGCTATGAACTATGTGTACAAATTTTTAGGTGTGCAAACTCATGACAATTCACATACAGATTTTTTTGTGGATATATGTTTTCATTTCTCTTGGGTAGATTCCTCCAGGAGTGATTTTGCGGGCATATGGTAACTCTGTGTTTAACATTTTGAGGAACTGCCAAACTGTTTTCCACGGCAGCTTCACTGCTTTTACATTTCGCATTTTACATTGCCACTAGCAATGTATGAGTGTTCCAGTTCCTCCTTATCCTGTTATCATCTGTCTTTCTGATGACAGCTGTCCTGCTGAGTGTGAAATGGTATCTCATTGTGGTTTTGAATTACATTTCACTAATGACTAATGATGTTGAGCATCTTTTCATATACTTATTGTCCATTTGTATGTCTTTGGAGAAATGCCTATCCAGATCCTTTCTCATTTTTTATTGGGTTACTGACCTTTTTATTATTAAGTTGTAGAAGTTCTTCATGTATTCTGGATACAAGTCACTCATCAGGTATATGACTTGAAAATATTTTCTCCCATTCTGTGGGTGAGTGGTCTTCTCATTTTCTTGATGGCATCATTTGCAGCACAAGTGTTTTTAATTTTGATGAAGTCAATTATCTATATTTTCTTTTGTCATTTGTATTTTTGATGTCATATCTAAGAAACCATTGCCTAACCCAAGGTCATGAAGATTTGCTTTTATGTTTCCTGCTAACAGTTTTATTTTTAACTCAAACATTTAGGTGCTTGATCCATTTTTATTTTTTTGAGGATGGTATGAAAATACAGGCATCTTACTTCATTCTTTCGCTTACTGATACCCAGTTGTTCCAGCACCATATTTGAAAAGACTGTTCTTTCCTCACTGAGTTGTCTTGGCAGTCTTGCTGAAAATCAAGTAACCATAAATGTAAAAGTTTATCTCTGGATTTTCAGTTCTACACTATTGATCTGTATGTTTATCCTTATGCCAATACCATACTGTCTTGATTAATGTAGCTTTGAAGTAAGTTTTAAAATTAGAAAGTGTTAGTTCTCCAACTTTGTTCTTCTTTTTCAAGATTGTTTTGGCTGCCCTGGGACCCTGAGAAGAGTCAATTTTAGAGTCAACTTCTTAATTCTGGTTAATTTCTGGGGGGAAAAAAGCCAGCTGGGATTCTGATAGAGATTGTGTTGAATCTGTAGATCAATTTGGGGGGCTATTACCATCTGTAGATCAATTTGGGGGAATATTACCCCCAAGATTACCATCTTACAATACTAAGTTTTCTGATTCATGGACATCTTTTCATTTATTTAGACAATCTTTAATTTCAGAAAGCTAATTTTTTACTGTAGAAAGTCAACTTATAATTGCAAAAGGAATGATGATATTAAAAGATCATCATTTGGCAATCATCTTAGTAATGACTGATTTGGATGAGAATCATCAATGAATACAAAAACTAGTGGGTTAAAGTTTGAGAGGTAATAACATATTTATACAATTTCAAAGTATCTCCTCAAAAGATACTTATTAATTAAGGGGAGGATGAAATAGTGCCTTTACAGTGGAGAAATGCTGTAGACACCACCTTAACTTTACTCTCTCATGTAATCCTCATGCCAAAATCCTCTGATAGAAAGACTGTCATTAACCCCATTCTACAGATAAGGCAACTAAGGCCTTAGAGACTAAGTAACTTGCACAGGGTTGTGCAGCTAATAGTTTAAGTTTTTCTCATTCCAAAGCCTGTGTTTTTAATTGCAATGTTAAACTGAACACTTTATTTCTGCCAACCAGTCTATTGTGTCAATAATTTAAGTGGAGAAATGTCAGTATTGTTCTGAATGAAAGTCATTTATGTATTGATAAAAGTCACAAATAACGGCTCTTCATGCAAATATCCTTCTTGGACTGTTAGCCAGGAAAGAGCATCTCTCTTGAGAAGTTTGTCTGCATTGTTTTATCAGACAATGAGAATTATACAACTCATTTCTCTTTTTTCTTCTCTGCTAGGAATTTAAGTTAAAATAAATGCTCAAGTGGAGTAACTCATTTGGGTGCCTGGCAAGTCTATTTCTAATTTGGGGGATCTGTATTGTTCTTATTAGTTGTCCTGTTTATATTGTGTTTAATTTTGTAAGCAACCTCAAATCCTATTTGGAAGTCAGTAGGACATAAATAACAAATTAGTTAATGTGAATACGCTAAACACTGTTGAATTGTACACTTTAACGGGTGAATTGTCTGGCCTGTGTAACTCAACAAAGCTGTTTTAAAAATGAGTAAGTTCATTAACGATGTTTAACGATACAAAGAAAGGCCAGGTGAGGGGTCTCAAACTGTCAAAGAAGATACTGTACTAGGAGAGGAGGCACACAGCCTCTAGAAATCAGGGAGCGTTGAGTGATAAGAAATACAGGACAGGTCATTGCAAACAGGGGCATTCAGCAACTGGATGAGTCTGAAGACTAACCACTATATACCATGGACTAGAAGGAAAGTTGTCTATGGGCTCAGGTCATGAAGCCTTGAAAAACAGGCCTGGGTGGTGGGGTGAGTGATACCTCACATATCAGGCTGAGAAACATGGAACTGATTTTCCAAGCCAGGGGTTGCAAACTGGCAGCTGTCACAGCATATCTGGCCACAGATTGTTTTCTCTGGCCCACACACTATTTTGACAAATTTTTAAATTAGTCGCCAACATCACAAATTGGAAAATTCATGCAAAAATCCAGATTTCCAGCTTATCTTAGAAATCAGAAAACCTGTCCACATGGCCTGTATTCTCACTTGGCAAGGGTAACCTGGAGTTGAGAAGCATTTGTTTGCTGTGACCAGGCATGTATATGCTCTTGGTCAGTTCCACCTTCCTCATTTAGTCATGCTTCCTGCCTGGTCCCCATAAGCATTTGCATTTGTGACTGTTGCCCAGACAAGGGAGAGCTGTTGACATTTTGTGAGAATAGAGGGAGACAATGATGCTTTATGTTTTATGATGCTGAATCATAGGATGGGCTGAAGGGGAGAGAGGAGATTATAAGCAGAGAGACAAGTAGGAGTCCAAAATGAGGACGGAAAGAAAAATATTTGGGGGAAGGAATAGGCAGGAATCCAGAAGTGGCTGAAATCAGGAGATGGAAATTTCCCCATGCACAAAGTAGTCTCAGAGTTGCTGGGGAGAAGACATTTTAGGGTTCATTTGCTGGGCACTTGGGGATGCCAGCCACCCTTCATTGTGCAAAAGTCAGTACTTGCCCACTCCTTCTTTCTCACCCATCGGGTGTATCAGGGGACCAAGCTCCTGCCATTGTAACCGAACAAACTGAGTTCACTTCCTGGTGATAGAGACTACACCGGGGGGGGGGACTTGTCACACAAAGGAAATTTTATTTACAACAAATGGGGATCATGGGGAATAACTTCCAAGGCCATGACTCCCTGAGTGGGGGTGAGTGGGTTTCTTTTATTTAGGGTTAGGATGAATATTCAGAAAGGGGAGTTTTGTCATCACATGTAAAGGGGGGCATAATGCTGTTGCATGGCATATTTAGAAAACATGCCTATACATGTACCCTATGTTATGTTAATGAGGCTTGTGCTCCTCTTTGGGTGGAGATTTTAACATTATAACAAGGTAGAGGTAACTGTTGGGCACTCCATGGTCCATCTATGCAGATGTGAGTCAGTGATCAAGCTCAGACTGGTCTAGGCCAGACAGAGCTCCTCCTGTTGTTTGCCTCTAAAAGATAAGGTTAACATTTCTGTGAAGAAGGAGGAGGAGTCAGTGGGTCTTTTGCTGGTGACAGCTTTAACCCTTAAACCTGTGGGCCATGTTTTCACCATGTCACCTCCAACAGGCTAACCCTGTATGGCTGACATACAGACTTAGTCCCAGTGCATGGCTCTCTCCTTCTCATTGAATTGCTATATATATTAACTACTAGTTGACTCACACCTTTCTGCTTCTTGTGATTTAGCAAACATCCCCCATCCTTGTCCTGGAATACCATATCCTTGTCTGCTGGTATATCGTTCTCCATTAGTGAAAAATCTCCTTGTCTGACTCCACTCTGGTTTCTCCTCAGTTTCCCTTGTTCCTTCCCATTCAAAATGGATAACCCAGAATTCTGTTTCTGCTTTGGATGAAGAAAGGCAGAAAGAATGTCACTCCTACCCTAACAACAAGAAAATCATAACTTTTATTGAACCTATCAGAAAGCCGAGGTTGCAGGGCAACCAGGTAGTCTGAAAAGTAAGGAAAGATGGGCCCTTTAAGGAAAAATGAGACACAGGCACTGAATCATTTGTGGTAGAGCACAGGGGGAAAGGGCATCAGGTGCCATACAAATGGGTAAGAAGAATTCAGGAATAAAGTTTTTAACTTTTAAACACCAAAGGAAGGTTTATATGAGAGTATAGAACCATGGGAGCAAACTCCCACTTGCAAGCTCTGCTCTACAAACCTCTACTGTCTGCTCACACTAAAGACTAGACATAGGATGGGAAACTAGAACATACCTCACAAGCATAGAGGCACAAAACTCAGTATTCAGGACTCTTGCTCTCTTTGGGATAAAGCCCTAAAGTACTGAGAGGGATGGGCAGAAAACACTATCATCCCCAGAACACAGTTGAAGACCCATTGCAGGTGGCATAAGGGTAAAAGAAAAAAAGTCTGCCCCTGAGATGGGGTCAGGAAGAAATCAGTCTGAGCCCAGAATCCTATACTAATACCCTTAGATGTCTCCTACTGCTGGTAAAGGAACAGGAAACTCTCTCCCTCGTAAGACCCACCAAAGTTACAAGGCAGAGTTTGGCTGCCATAGGAAAGTAGACTGGATCTCTGAAAAAGCCCCACCCCCAAGACCCAGGGACACTGGGCCTGCCTGTGTCAAAGGTGGATCAGGAAACAGAGAATATTTTTGTTCACCACCTCCAGACTAGCACCAAGTGACAGCAACAGCAATCCCCCTGCAGGGGGAAGGGCAAGAGCATGGAACCCTCTTTCAGGTGCAGACACACAGAGAATACTAGAAGCTGACAATGTTACAGAAATGATTAAAAAAAAAAAAAAACAGAAACCCTCTGCACCCCAGCCACCACCCCAAACACAAGGCATCTCTAGAAATATTTGAAGCTGGTGGTGCGCTGAAGGTAACTACATCAACAAAACCCAGTTTTATTCCTGACTAAATTAACACACTAGCAGTCAAGCAGAAGAAAAGGCTTGCCCATTTGGAGGCATATGTCTTTATTTTAGTCTACTCTTCTAGATACTGTGTCTGGCATTCAATCAAAAATTATAGGACATGCAAAAAGAGCAAGTGAAAACAACTCCATGCCAAGAGATAGAGCAATCAAAAGAACCAGACTCAGAGATGAACCAGATCAGTTAGAACTCTGAGACAGAGATTTTAAAATAACTATAAATAATATGTTGAATGCTCTGATAAAAAAAAAAAGGTGAAGAACATTCATAAACAGTTGAGAAATTTTAGCTGAGAGATGGACACTATAAGAAAGAGTCAACTGTAAGTGATAGAATTAAAAAATTATAATAAAGAGAAGTGCTTTCAAAGGGCTCATCAGAATACTTCACACTGCTGAGAAAAGAAAAATGAACTTTTAAGGGAGATCAGTGGAAATTCTCCAAACTGAAACACAAGAGTTTAAAAAAGAGCAAAAAGAAAATTTTAAAGGATAGAGCATCCAGTATGTATGGGACAATAAAAAATGGTCTAACATAAGTGTAATTGAAAGCCCAGAAGGTAAAGAGAGAGGCAATGAGGCAGAATAAATATTTGAGGAGATAATGGCCAATAATTTTCTAAAAATAAAATAACATCAAATTACAAATCCAAGAAGATCAGAGGACCACACCAGAATAAATAGCCTATCCCCCAAATACTAACAAACAAAAAACTCAGACACATCCTATCCAAACTTCTGCAAACCAATGATAAGGACAATATCTTGAAGGCAGCTAGAGGAAAACAGACACATTACATACAGAGGCATAATTATGGAAAACTTTTCATGAGAAACTATGGAAGCAAGAAGATAATGGAATAACATCTTTAAAGTATTGAGAGAAAAAAATCTGTCACCCCAAAATTCTCTCTCTCAAAAAATAAACATGGGGCACCTGGGTGGCTCAGTCAGTTAAGCGTCTGACTCTTGATACCAGCTCAGATCTTGATCTCGGGGTCGTGAGTTCAAGCCCCGTGTTGGGCTCCATGCTGGGTTTGGAGCCCACTTAAAAAAAAAAAATTAAAAATTAAAAAAGACTTTTCTAGACAAACAAATGCAGAAAGAATTCATTATTTGCAGATGTATAGTATAAGAAATGTTAAAGAAAATCCTTCAGGAAGAAGAAGAATATGGTATCAGACAGTAATTTGGATCTACACAAAGAAATTAAGATCTCCAAGAACAGTTTGAAAGAAGGTAAATGTTTTTTAAACTTCTTTATTTTAAACTGTCCTAAGAGAGAACTGACTGTCCAAAGCAAAAATAATTGCAATATATTGTGACAAAGGATTTGTGTGTAGAAGACATAAGAACTCTAAAAAAAAAAGAAAAGAAAACACAAACAATCCATTTTTTTTTAATGGGCTAAAGTTTTGAGCAATTTACCAAAGAAAATACACATATGGCAAATAAGTACATGAAAAGATGCTCAACATCATCAGTCATCAGGGAAATGCAAATTCAAACCACAGCAAGATGCCACTGTGCACCTATTGGAATGGCTTCAGACAGACAAAAATCTGGCAGCACTGAATGCCTGTACAGATGAGAGAGCTGAAGCTCTCGAACATTGTGGGGGGTTTGGGTTTGTTTGTGGTTTTTTCGCTTTTTTTTTTTTTTAATTTATAAAGTGAGTTTACTTATAGTTTAAATACACAAAATCCTATTTTCTACAACAAACATTCTAAGATTAAATGAATAATCTTCTTGGCAAACTGTTGTATTCTGGGGAGACGTTAAGCAAGAACTTTTTAGTTAACACTGTTTCTTTTTTTTATTTGAGTGTAGTTGACATACAGTGTTACATTAGCTTCAGGTGTACAACAGAGTGATTCAACAAGTTTAAGCATTGTTCTGTGCTCGCAAGTGTAGCTACCATCTGTCACCATACAACACTATTACAGTATCATTGACTGTATGCCTTATCCTGTGCCTTTTATTCCTGTGACTTATTCATTCCATAACTAGAAACCTGTATCTCCATCTGCCCTTTACCCATTTTGCCCACCCCAAATCCCCTCCCCTCTGGCAACCATCAGTTTGTTCTCTGTGTTTACAGGTCTGATCCTGCTTTTTGTTTGTTTATTCGTTTGGGTTTTGTTTTTTTTTTTTTTAGATTCCACAAAGAGTTAAATCATATGGTATTTGTCTTTCTCAGTCGGACTTATTTCAGTCAGCATCATACATTGTTGACAAGAGGACCAAACAGTATAGCCGTTTTGGAAAAACAGTTTGGCAGTTTCTTATAAAGTTAAACATATATTTAAGACCAGCAAATCTCACTCCTGGATATTTACCTGAGAGAAATGAAAACTTATGTTCACATAAAACTTGAAAATGAATACTTATGGCAGCTTGATTCATAATCACCAAAAAATACTGGAAAACCATCCAAATGTCTTCAACTAGGAAAGGGATAAACAAACTGTGGTCCATCTATACTATGGAATACTATTTAGCAATAAAAAGGAATGCACTGTTGATACCCATAATAACAAGGTTCAATCTCAAGTGCATTGTTAACCAACAGAAGCCAGACTCTGAGGCTACATACTGTTATTCCATTTATATGATCTTCTGGAAAGGCAAAATTATAGGAACAGAAAACAGATCAGGGATGCCAGAGGCAGGAGATGGATAGAAGGGTTGACTATTTGAGAGGCATGAGGTAACTTTTTCGGGTGATGATATGGTTGTGTAACTCTGTGCCTTTGTTGAAACTCATAAAACCAACCCTATGCTAAAAAGAGTGCATTTAGCCCTATGTAAAGTATACCTTAATTAGAAAAATAGACAAACCAGGCACTGTTAGCTTCCATCTGGGTTCATACTGTTGAGAAGCTGCTGGGCTGTGGTAGAATGGCTCCAGGTCTTCCCTGCATAGACACTGCAGCATTCTACACAGGGAAGGACTAAAAACAGCATTTCAGCCAGAATGTATCAAGTACCTGCTATTGATAAGACCAGGTCAAGACAGTGTATGGGGAAATTGACTTATGTTTATTCAACACCTTTTTGTTTTTATCTGAGCTCACTGTAGGTTGTCATGCATGCAAAAACTGACAAAGGGCTTATCCCACCAAACCACCGCCTGTCCTTGCCCCTGGTGGGAAGGACGCAGTCTCGTTGCAGGACTGACTGGATGGCAGCTCTGCCAGCAAAGCAAAGGTGGAGACCTCTCAGTGCCTTCACACACTAGAGTGAGCGAGGGCAAATCAAATTCTGTCTCCTATCCACAGCATAAGAACATTTTTATGTATGTGGAATTTGGTTAAAATGGGATCCAAGGTCTTGAAGGGGCGGAGTGGGAAGAAGGAGGCATTGGAAATGGTTTGGGGCACAGGCCAGGGATGGACAGGCCTGGGTGACAGTGAGGGGGCAGTGGTGCACACGCTTTCCTTCCTGCCCTTGTCAGGCAGAGTGTGCTTTTGAGTGTATTCCAAGCAGCACTATCCAGTGGGCTCCAGGCATCCCTCAGCCATAGCTGAAGACAGCCCAAACACAGCCCACCCCAAAAGGGGCACCAGATTTCTTTCCCTATTGCTGGTGTAGACCTGTCTTGAAGGCCCAGATATGCCTCCTTGAAGTGTCAGTTCCAGAGCGTTGTCTGTCTTGTTCATCACTCTCCTGCCAAGGCCTAGCATAGTGCCTCGACATGCTCAGGAAATGCTTGATGCGGCCATGAATGAATGGATTGGTTTCTCTAGACAAAGTCATCTCTAGAAACAGCTTGGACATCCAGAGGCCAAGTATAATCAGGCAGAGGCCTTGGCTCACAGAAAGACCTGACCCCTTTTTGCAAGTCCTGCATGGGGTCAACATGGCTTATGGAGCCAGAGCCCCTCTCTCAGGCCATGTGGGTCTTTATCAGGATAGGGAGGTTGAGAGAAGTGACCCTGGAGAGTTTTCCCCTGACCTCAGCTCTGCCCCTTCTCCTCTGTTCCAAGAAAGGAGAAGGAACAGCAGAATAGAAACCCAGTGCAGTAGGGCCAGAGCCAGCCAAGGGGGCTGCCCAAGCATTACTTACTAGGCCATACTTCAGGGGCTTCCATGGTCACTAGGAGCACATCCACAGTGTTGCCAGTGGATCAAACCACACACCAGTGTATCCGGAGCTGAGACCAAGAGCCAGTCAGATGCAGGGACGAGCAGAGATCAGCCAGGCCAAGCAAAGCTTGTAGGATGGAGTAAGGCCAGTATGTGGCCTACCTTCCCATCCCCAAGCTCCAAACCAGGTGTTTCTCCAAATGGGGCTGCAGTGACTGGAGTGGGCCCTGGTTATCAGAGCATCAGGGTCATGATAGGCCTTTAGAATCTTGGTCTGCTTGCCTGGCCTGTTGGGAGGAGACTGAACTGTGGTACAGTGATCCCAGGTCCATCCCTGCCCCTCAGAACATCCATACCACACCCAGGCATTTTAACCCTCTGTGACACACAGGCCTGACTTCTCAGCCTCATGTCTCCCACATTCTCAGCTTGTGTCCTGTGCTCTAGCCACATAGATCAGCTTGCCTTGCCATTCCCCAAGTTCATCATGTACATCTCTCCAACCTGTTCATACTCCTGCCTGTGTCATTCTCTGCACCTAGAATACCCCACTCCCATCTTTGCTTAATAAAATTCTATCCATCCTCTAAAGCTTATCTTGGATGATGCATCCCCCACAAAGCTTTTCTGATCCTGTTGACCCAGTGGTCATCAACTGGTGATGGGGGAGACCATAATTACACTCTACCTTCCAATCCCCTTCACTATGATCCTGCCACTGGAAACAATGAGATTTGATATCATATGACACCTTCCCAGAACGAAATTGAAAGCTACTGCAATAACCAGACATGATTATTCCATCTTGATGGTGGATGGTGGTGGATGGCTACATGATGTTACAGTGATTTGTGAACTTGGCTTTGAGGAGTTTCTTCTGGCTGCATGGCGGTGTGGCTTACGGAAGGCTGGCTGGCTGTCAGGCCAGAACGAGGCCCATAGACAAGGCCTTGGGGCCTTCACCGTGGTACAGCAGTCTACCACACACTAGCCCCATATCTCCTCTTAACCACTTACAAGAGACTGATGTGTAAAGCCAATTTGATAATTTATGAGAAGATTGAACTACTAAATAATATTAACAGAGGCCTGACCGGCTCCTTCTCTCCCTATAGGCATACCTGTACAGGAAGATAATTATAATTAGGAGGTGGTTTAGAGAGCCAGGAACCAGAGAAGGGAACAGTTAAGCTGCTTCATAATTAGTGTTTACTGCGAGGGCACCTGGGTGGCTCAGTTGGTGAAGCGTCTGCCTTCAGCTCAGGTCATGATCCCAGGGTCCTGGGATCGAGTCCCATGTCGGGCTCCTTGTTAGGCAGGGAGCCTGCTTCTCCCTCTGCTTGTGCTCTCTTTCTTTCTCTCTCTGATAGATAGATAGATAGATGAATAAAATCCTTACAAAATATTTTAATTAAAAAAATAGAGTGTTCACTGCATCAGGTTCTGTGTATCAGTCAGGTTTCTGTGCTGATGATGCTGTGTAACAAACCTAACATCTCACTGGCGTAAAACAACAGTGTTCATTTCCCATTCACGAGTTTGCAGGTGGACTGTGGAGACCCCATTTCGGGCTGCAGCTTGGGTTCAGGTCAGCTCCACGTGTGTTTCATTCTGGGACCCAGACTGAAGGGGCTTCTGGGACAAACTTCTCGCGGCGAATGGCAGACGCAGAAGAGGCAGGCAAAGCCCCTGCTCACGTCACAGCCACTCACATTCCACTGGCTGAAGCAAGCCAAGGCTAAAGGCAGCAGAGTTGGGAATAGACTCACCTCAGGGAAGCCGTGCCAAGGGCAGACAAGGAAGAATTGTGTACAGATAATTCAATCCACCACCCATGGGTAGCCTAGGAAGTGCCTCCAGGTCACAAGAATATCCCTGCCACAGGGGCTGGACCAGGGTGCCGTATGTCCAACGGTGCTGGGACAGGTGGGGGAAGGAGTCCTCTCCAATGACTTTCTTTCTGCTCAACACAATCTTTCTATGTTACGCATTAAATCCAATTACAGTCCTGCTGACTGAGGACTCTCTCTTAAGGTGACTTTGCCTACTCAGCTCTGATGCAGGAGGTCTCGAGTCCATAATACAGCTCTCCAAAGTGAATCTTCTTTCCCTTACCTCTCTGTTCTTTCGGGAGGCCTCACCACTCTCCCCAGGTAGCTCCTCCACAAGAAGGCCAGTTTTTGAGGGCAGGGACCATTTGTTATTCATCTTAGAATTTGCTATGGTCTGAATGCTTGTGTTCCCCCAAATTCATATGTTGAAACCTGCCCCCAAAGGTGATGGTATTAAGAGGTGAGGCCATCAGGAGGTGATTAAGTCATGAGGGCTGTGCCCTCTTGACTGGGACTAGTGCCCTAATAAAAGAGACTCATAAGCATCCTAGTCCCTTCCATAATGCAAGGACATAGCAAGATGACATGATCTGAACCAAGCAGCTCTTACTAAACAGTGAATTTGCTGGTGCTATGATCCTGGACTTCTCAGCCTCCAGAACTAGAAGAAATAAATGTGTGTTGTTTATAAGCCACCCAGTCTGTGGCATCTTGTTATAGCAGCCTGAATGGACTAAGGTAGAATTTCTCCAACTACCACAACACACCTATGTGGGATTGAGTATTGGCTTCCAGGAAAACTGATGTGAGAGCACCCATTTTCATTGTCTGTGTCCCCACTAAGCTCCATGAGAAGGGTGGTATCTTGATCACCAGGGTATCTGCAGTGCCCGGAATAGTGCTTATCACAGAGAGAAGTCTAATAAATACTTGCAAGTAAATGAATGAATGAATGAATGAGTCAGTGAATTCTTGCTCTTCTCCCCCCATTGCCAGCTGCCAGTAACTTCCCCATCTTCTCTGCCTCTCAGCCTGACAGCCTGAGAATTGTCAAGGACATCCCCTAGATCATTGTCCCTGCCACAACTCTGCTAAACAGGCACTTCTCACGGGAGGACAGAACGGAACGTTCCCTCTCGACACCTTTCCCACTGGTTTTTGCGTTTGCCTCCCTCAGACTCAACAATGGCTGATTCAAGGCCATGAGTCATGCTGGCTCTGAATGTGAATTAATGGGGGCTGTTGGACGGATGTCACAAGAATCATACCCACTGACAAGGTGCTGCTCTCTGTTGCTCAGACCCCAACAAAGAAATGGTCTTCTGGCTCTCTAGGGGGCCAGAATCCCAGCCCCAGACCCTGCTTCCGCAGGTGATTGTGCAGATGAGCCTCCGCCTTCTTTCCTGTGGCACATTCACGATGCCTGCTCCCAGCCTCAGTGCACAGCTCTGCTCAAGCACCGCCACTCAAGGAGGCCATTGTGTCCTGGGCCTCTTTGCAGAGCCCCGTTTCTAGGATCAGGCGCAGTGCCTGTTGCCCCCGAACCCTTCAGAAGCGAACACCAGAATCTCCACGGACTGTTCTGTTCAGCTCCTACTCATTTTTGCTACACATTCAAGAAGTGAGAAAAAGGTGCCCTGTCCATCTCCAAACACTGATGGGAATCAGGGGAGGATCCCTCCCGTCACAGCACATTTTCTTCCCTGTTCCTTGTTTCTGAAGTTAATTGGTGCCCACCAGGGTCTGCTGGTGCATTTTTAAAAGCATTGTAGTGGTCAGGGGGCATTTATTGATAACAGGAAATCGGATAGAAATGAGAAACAGCTTTTATCTCCTTGGGGGCCTGTGGGGGCCAGGCTGCTCCTCCAGCAAGGCAGCCAGGGCGACCAGCTATGACTGTTCATCGGCTGAGTGGCCTGGTTCCTGCCATCAAGTCAGTCACTGTCTGTAGCCATGACAGGACAGGGACACAATTAACTGCCCCAGGTGGCAGCACTTGGTAGAGCCCCGAGGAAGCAGAGGATTCCTTTGCATATCAGGCTCACTTTTTTCAAGAAGGAAGAAGAGTCCTACTTCAGGTTAAGAATGGCTGGCAGAGCACCCTCAGGCCTCTCGCGTTTGGAGTGGGGGGAGAACGCGGCATTGGGAGTCTCAGAAGAAATCTCTCCTCTTGGACTCTTCCACACTCCTTTCCCTTTTCTAAAGGCACACTTGACACAGAGCAGTGGGCAGCAGCCGAGAACAACAATATCACAAGCATAGAGCACTTTAGAGCTTCCATCTTCCCATCTGTTATCTTTTTTATTCCTCACTGCCCTTTACATAGGTGTCATCGCTGTGCCCATTATAGATGAGAAAACTGAGGCTCGTTGAGGTAAAAGGAATTGTCCATGGCTAACCAGCCAATGAATGGTGAGGCAGAGACCCTAGTTCTGTCTTGGGTCAGCCTGTCGCTTGTGGATCATTTCCACTGACCCCACACAGAAGGAGGGAGGGTGATGTTGTGAGCCTGAGACTGTTCATACCCAGCCAAGTTGGGGAGGCTCCTCCTCGCTGTGAGCTGTGGGTGCACGCTGCCAGTGCTGATATAAGGGCCGCTTGGGAACGAAGACATCATCATCTCCACGCGGGGCGGGATCCCTGGGCCTTCTGTAAAATTGTGTTCATGTTCAGGCTGGTTGCCAAGGGCATAGCAGATTATTCCGCTCTGGCAGCTCCTTAATACCCATTAACTTTGCTACCTGGGAAGTGCGCCCCCAGCCTCCCACCAGAGTAGTCCCCTCCACCTCTCCTCAAGTTTTTCCTTATTTCAAATTAATCCACATTCTGCCACCACGGCAGTAATTGGGGGCAAACACTTCAAAACCTTACACCGCGTGAAGATGGAACATTTTTTTTTTTAATTGCTTCCCCAACCAGTGGTGCCCCTAATGGAATCAGAAAACTGAGCTCCTCTCTCTTGTCTTTCAGCTGCATCTTACAGGCTCTCGGCTTCCTTTGTCAGGGGAGTCGTTTTGTTTCTGTGGAGTGTGTCTTGTCTTACACTGAGCCAGGGTTTGGGGGTGGGAGAGAGAAGTTGGCCAGAAATAAAGAGATCTAGGCTCCTTTTGTTCTTTGCAGACAGATGCCTGAGAACTTTCTAGTGCTGGCCGAGAAAAGGAAAGTCTATCTGGTTACAAGACTAGTCTGTTAATTTAGTTGAGCCTACAAAGCAAGTTCTTTATCAGATTGTGAGTTGTTTTTGTTGTTGTTGTTTTTTTAATGATAATTGCCATAGCGTCTGGCCCTGACAGGGGAACTCAGCATCAGAAATAGTTGTGGTACCAATGTCCTAATGACACAGGGATAGCAGCCTTTTTACGGAGAGAAAAGACAAATGTCAATTAGCACAGACTTTTGGATACGAGCCAGAAATGTCTCAAAGCAAAGGACAGTAGCTGTGAGTCAAGGGTTCCCCCAACACACACACAGTTTTGTTTTGCCTGCTCTTAGATTAGCTAATCTAAATAGAAATATAAATGTAAATAGGAGCTAAGACATACACACACACCATCATTAGTGGTTCCTCTGGAACTCAGGACCTAGAAACTGCCACGCTCTCGAAAGCCAGAGTGACCTCCGAACATCCAAAAGTTCGTTAACACTATTTCAATGTGATTGTCACAGCCTGGGTTCCTCATCCCCAGCCTGAGCTCATTCCTCTCCCTCCCCAAACAGAATTCACATGCCCTAGCGGATTCTTCTGGGAATTTCCTGCTCTCCCTTTGTCACCATTCAGGATCCTGATGGCAGGAATGCAGTTTGGACCCCATCCTCTTCAAGGACCTCTGCAGTCCTGGCTGCAGCCACAGATGGGGCATCCTCTCATGTGTCCCCCCCCCCCAACTGCCTGAGCTTTCTCTCCCCCAGGCCTCTTGTAGAGCTCCTTCCCTGCCTGGGGGGCGGTGGGGCTCACCCCCTTGGTTGTCACGGGAACCAGGGCTAATGAGGCACCCTGGATTTCAGTTCTGATGTTGGTGCTGTGTCTCAGCAAGGGTCCTTGGAAGTAGCTCTTCCAGGTTGCCCGACTTCCTCAAGTGAAGAATGCCTGTGGGCTCCCTGCTCTGTGGCACTTCCTTCCTGGGGTTCACCTTGGGATTTTCTCTAGTGTGGTACAGACCCTCCAGGAGTGGGGAGCAGCCCCCTCTTCCACCTAAGGCAGAATGTAATAAAAAGTGAAAGGGAAGCTTCTGATATTCTCTGAGGCAGAGCGTCTCCTTGGGGCTAAGTTCTCCCCCGACTACTTGCTGTTGTTTCTGCCAGAGGAGCTGGGCTAAAATGCAGGAAGGCAAAGCTGCTCTGGAGGAAACCAGGAAGTCCTCACGCCGTAGTGTTGGTGGGACAGACAGACACTCACATGCTGTTAAGTGACTCCACCTAAGGATTTATGATGAGGACCAGACGGGAATCTGTTACAGCACGCCAAGGAATCACAGTGACGACTTGAGGACAAGACACACATCCTGCTCTTCATTTATTCATGGTCGTCCATCAATCCATCCAGCCATCCAGCCAGGGAGCCTAGTGTTCGGCCCTGGTAGCAGTTAGCATAATGCTGAGTCCGCAGTGGGGGGTTAATTACTCTGCTAAACTCTGAAACTGCCAAATAGACTGGCCTTAATGCTTGCCAGAGTCTCACAGATCCTCAAATGCATTCCTCTTGTTTCGTTGGCATTACTGAAGGTGTGCAACCAACCCCCCTATTTAGTATTCTTCTGATGGGATATCAGAGAAACTCTATGAAATATAACTGATAGGAGCAAACCAGATGTAACAGGATTTTCACTGGAAAAATTCCACTTCTTCTGGCCACTGATCTCCAATTCATGCCTCGAATTTTGGACTGTCTTTTGGGATCAGCTTTTGAGGTCTGACGGAGGCTGGAGCCAAATAGATCCTGATGCTCTGGACACATGGAGGCCCTGAGGTCAGACCCCCAGGGGCTCCCCGCAGCCTGAGTTTCATCAGCCCGATGGTGGGGGCAAGGCCTTCACTCTTTGTCTCTGTTCATTGTTTCCACTGAAATCACGAGTCTTCAGAGTACGAGATGTGGATCAGCTGTTCTCCTGGGCTCTGCGTATGCATCTCATTGTCTAAAGCCAGAACACAATGTACAAGAAACGGGAAACTGAATGTCTGAGTAGTGCTTGTCATTCACGAGGATCAGGCAGCAGCTCCCTTCATTGGAGGCACTAATGGATCAGGGTGTTGGTACCTGGTGCCACATCCGTTGGCCCTCCAAGCACTCTTCAGGAACAGTCCTCCACTGTGTGTATTAATTACATTATGTGAAACCGCCTGACCCTGAATCCAGTGGTCCTGCCCTCGGAGCAAAAAGAGGGGAGGAGCACTCACGAGACCAAACTGTGTTCTCCATGTGCTTTGCTGGGCAGCCGCCCGGCCACATCCCTCCCAGAGAGAACCACGGGAAAGACTGAATTCCCTGACAGCAGAGGCTCACCCTCAGGGCACGCGGGAGCGTCACTTCCCTTGGTTCCTGCGGGCGCAGCCCACCAGTGTCACTCCTGTCCCCGGCATCGGGGAGGAGGCATGGCTTAGAAAGCTGTCATGCCGGGCGCCTGGGTGGCTCAGATGGTTAAGCGTCTGCCTTCGGCTCAGGTCATGATCCCAGGGTCCTGGGATCGAGTCCCACATCGGGCTCCCGGCTCAGCGGGGAGCCTGCTTCTCCCTCTGACCCTCTCCCCTCTCATGCTGTTTCTCGCTCGCTTGCTCTCTAAAAAATAAATAAAATCTTTAAAAAAAAAAAAAAGAAAGAAAGCTGTCATGCCACAGCCATCCTAAGGGTGTACACACGTGACCACAGCAGCTGCTGCTGCGTCCGCTCACAGGTCCTACGGCAGGCATGAGCTGAGCTCACCATCTCAGTTAATGCTGGAGACAACCTTGTGGGGTAGAGACTGTCATCCCCACATCACAGACCAGGAGACACGGCTCAGGCTGGTGACTTGCCATGTAGCCGGCGATCGTGGGAGCTGGACTTCAGCCCAGGTTGTCTGCATCTGGGAAGCTGTAAGTGCTTCTCACGGGAACAAACGCTGGAAGAGAATGTGCAAAATAAAAAGGGTTTTGTGCCAACTGCAGCATCCCCATCCCTGCCCTGCGCTCGTGCTGTGCTCTCTGGACACTCCGGGATGTCCCAAGGGCACGGCAGCGCTGAACCATGATCTCCTGACCCAAGCCCATCCCCCATGCCGTGTCTTCTTTTGTTTCTTTTTTTAAAAAATATTTTATTTATTTACTTGAGAGAGAGGGTGAGAGAGAGAGAGAGCACTAGCACCGGGAGGGGCAGAGGGAGAAGCAGACTCCCCACCAAGCTGGGAGCCTGACGTGGGGCTCATCCCAGAACCCTGGGACCATGACCTGAGCTGAAGGCTGATGCTTAACCGACTGAGCCACCCAGGCGCCCCCGTGCCCGTGTCTTCTAATCAGATTTTCTAAGCCAGATACAAATACACTGAAGGTAACCTTGATTTTTGCCACCTGCTATGTCCAACGGGAAATCCTCTCTGCCTGACCCAGCGTTCCTCACCTGCTGCCTGCACCACCCTCCTCTTTGACCTGCTCCATCTCACTGCCACAGCCTGGCAGATGTATTAGGTCCCATAAACCCAGCTGCCTACAGGCATGACTCTCCCTTTTCTCTACTTTCTCTATTCAGGCCATTACTGCCCGGCCTTAGTTTACTCCTAAAGCCTCATTTGCTACCACCACCCCTCCCTGCACACACAGCCAGTCTCTGTACCCTCTTGCTTTACCTCTGTTCCCTAAATATGCCACGGCCTTACCATGGCCTAGCACCCACACACCTCCAGGGATAGTCAGTGCTTCTCAAGTTCCTCTCTACCTGGGTGCTCCACAACTCACCCCCCCATGAGCGTCTCCCCTCTGCCCCTTCAGTCCTAATCTCTCAAAGGTAGGGGCTATCACCCATCTCCACTCCCCCAGCACTCAGCTCAGGGCCTGGCACCCAGGTGCAGCTCAGACAACGAGAGCTGGATAAATAAACCAGGCAATATAGAAGAGCCTGTGGGTCCTCCCTGAGCCAGGACCTGTGTGAACTTGAGCCAGTTCCTGGCAGTAACAGAGGACAGGGGACTCACAGCCTGGGGCTCACAGTGAACTACCAGCCTGCTCTTCATTTGCATCTTGTGAAAGTGGAGTCAGTGTGCCCTCTGGGTTGGAAGAGACTGTGTGCCAAGCTGAGCACCTTGTCGAACACTCTGGGTGCCTGAGTCTCTCCACCTGGGTGAGGTGGCCTACCGCCGCGACTGCCCAGGGACTAGTGCCATCAGCTCCAAGAGCACCCAGGCAAAGGTGCTCCCTTCCCCACTTTCCTCCTGCCAAAGGCCCCTGCGCCTGAATTAATTAGGCAATTGTTAGTCCTGAGTACTTAGCTCTGACGTGGGCCCCCTTTCTGATTCTGCCCAAGTTTGCCAGAATCATGAAAAATGTCCTCCAGAAACCATAGAGAATGCCTGGTCCTTTGAGAGCCTCTTCATCTAGTTGTTTCCCCTCCCTGAGAGGCTAGAAATGCGCCCATGCATCCAATCAGAGGCTCTGCTGCTTCAGTGAATATGCAGAACTGTTTGTTCAGTCCTGCGAACATGGGAAACAAGCATCAGCATCCCTAGGGGCTCTAGTGGCTGCCCACAAGTATCCCCTACCCAAGCATGTAACAGGACAGACCCCCATGAAACATCAGGCTTCAGTGAGCTGTCCACCTGTGCATGTGATGAGCTCTGGCCATCTAAACGGTCAGGGTGATCCCATCCCTTGTACCATGGGTGACAGTTTCAGGTGACACAGGACCCAGCCAGTCAGCCCAAAGCATTCCTGACATTGTCTCAGGAAGGAATGGAATGTGATCCATTTTGGGGGAATGACACATAAGGAAAATTTGCTAGGAACTTCCTGGGAAAAAACTTCTTTGCTTTTTGGATTTTACCATATGTCAAAAGGAAATATGATAGTGGTTGCAAGGGTTAAAACTCTGGAGGCTCTTTTGCCGCCATGAGGGAGGCTGCTTGAGGACAAAGCTGCCATCCTGGAAGGCAGAGCCTGAAAGAAAACAGGGGGCTTGATAGTGTTGTTGAGCTGCTGAATCAAACCAAGCCTGAAATCCATCTTTTCTCTGAATCTTCCCATTATGTGAGCCCCTTTGGTGATGGAACTAGTGTGAGATGAGTTTTCTTTCTCTGACTGTCCTACCAGATTCACTCCATCCTGGAAAATCATTTCCTGTACAGGTGAGAGCTCTGCCCCTGTGTTACCTGGAGCTTCTGTCTCCCTGTGTCACCTGGAGCCTCCGTCTCCCTGTGTCACCTGGAGCCTCTGTCCCTGTGTCACCTGGAGCTTCCATCTCCCTGTGTCACCTGGAGCTTCTGTCTCCCTGTGTCACCTGGAGCCTCGGTCTCCCTGTGTCACCTGGAGCCTCTGCCCCTGTGTCACCTGGAGCCTCTGCCCCTGTGTCACCTGGAGCCTCCGTCTCCCTGTGTCACCTGGAGCCTCCATCTCCCTAGGACGGCCTCCTCAGAGTGATCTGGTCTTCTTAGTGAGGGGGTGAGGGCTCTGGACAGACAAAAAGGGAAGCCCACTGCACCCCCAAAACAGGAGCTCTGCTTAGCTTAAGGACTGCCCCCCATGGCAGGGCAGGCACCTGTCTTTCCCTCCCTATGTCCCCACCCTTGCCCTCCCTCAGCGGCCCTGGCAGCTGAGAGGAATCACTAGGTGGCATCCCTGTCCTTCCTGGCACCTCTCCTCGCAGGACAGTCTCTCGGCCCAGCACTGGCCTGCACCTCATCCTGAATCCTTTCAGCCTGGTCCCCTGAGGCTTGGAAAAGCTGTAGGTCCTCCGTGCCTACAAGAAATGGATGCTTACCTCCAGAGACACAGGTTGCATGTGGAGAGTTGCCAAAAGAAATTGAAGAAAAAAAAAGTAAAATGAGACACAGAGAGGTCTGACAGCCCAGCAGGTGCTCAATAAACGACACCCTCTTCCTCTCCCTGCAGCCAGGCCTCTTGACAGCTGAGCCACAGGTATCTGTTGCTGAGTTTCTGTACCAGCCAACTCCCCCAATGCCCGCTGGTGCCCCTGTTTCTACCCCCATCCTTTGTCGAAATCCTGTTCAAACGTACCTTCTAAAGATGTCAAGGCTCTGCATCACTTACTAATTCTGTCAGTCTTCAATAACTTATGAACCAGTCCCTAGATTAGATGATGGGAGAGCCTGAGCTATCCTCCCAAGAGGTATGGGACTCGGAATGCCACTGCATGTAAAGAAAAAGGCATCTGGGAAAAGAGGTCCCGACTCTGCCTTGGGGCTTCTGAGTAGCCAGAAAGCACCTTGAAGACACGGGCGCTGTGGGGAAGAAGGATGCTGGGGAGACACAACTGAGTACTTATGTTTGAAATATTCATGATTTTCTGAAGAAGAGGTGACTTTGTTTCTTGAGAAAAAAAGGGGGAAGGGACATGGTATGTATCTGTGTCTGGATCAGAGGCCAGAATGGCAGGAGCTAAAGCAACCATAGGTAATCTCATCAAACCCCCAGTCTTTCAGTGCTGGGGCCTGAGGCAGGGTAAAGAAAGGTCCGTCAGGGGGCCCCACTGCTGTGGGGGAGCCCAGATATGTCACGGTTGCTCTGAAACCTGCAGCCACTGACAGGGGCCCCCATGGACTTTGGGCCGCAAGAAAACGCTCACTGTCATTTTCCGCTTATGTGGGTGGGAGAACCTGAGGAAGACGACAGCAGCAGCTAACAAGGGTTTCATTTCAGGAGTACCCAATCCCACCTCCCTATCTGCCCTTCTCTGAGTCTTCCTGACCATATTGCTTCTGATGTATTGCACTAATATTAGCAACCGGCAGTCAACATTACTGTATTCTTGTTAATTTAATTAAAAGCCATGTTTTGTACAAAATAGATGCAGATGGCTGCAATAAGGAGTTAATCACCGCTTGCAGTTAGTGAGACCCAGGGAAGCCTGGCCGTGAGCACAGGCTACGGGTGACCAGTTATGGATGCAGACACCCTGGGAGGAGAGAAACTGCTCTCACCCTCTCAAGTTCCTGAGTAAGGAAGTAGGCTCCATTGGTAAGGGCCTTTTGGGATTCAACCCCCCATCTTCTGGGGGTAATTACAGCAGGGCTTTTCAACAGCATAAAGTTTATTTGCCCTCCCCTCCACTCCCACCCCAAAAAGAAGGCAAACCCAAGGAGAGAGGGGCAGGTGAGTACTTCCCGTGGACGGCTGTCAGACACACAAGTCCGGCTCTTTCCTCCCATTGATCGTCTGCCCTGCCACTCTGCCTAACACCCCCGCTTTCCTCTGCTGGGGGCGGGCGTGTTCCTCTGCCCGCCTGCCCGCCCAGCCTCTGGGCACCAACACTGATGAGCAATTACCAGGTTCCTGGACGGTTGCAGAAGCCACTAATATCAAGTCTCATCAATGACCATACTTCCAGGAAGCCACAGAAAGCTCTGTCCCCTGCCGCCTGGAATTTCATTTGGCTCTGGCACCAAAACCATCTAGAATGGGATCAGCGGCATGTCTAGGCACTTAAGCCATTTGTGGTAAGAGGATCCGGATGTGCAAATGGCTGAGTTCCCTGATATTGGGTTGTTTTTTCCACTAGATGAAAAACAGATTTTTTTTTTCAACTGGCTGCAGCTCCGTTCAGGTAATGACAAAAAGAACTTATGGTGGCAATTATATACACGGTAAGTCTTTAAAAGAGAAGACTTGCTTGGTGTGAGGCCCAGCTTGGTGACATGGGTGTCCGATGTTTTGGTTCAGTAGCCTCCAAGCCCCTTCTTGTGCATGGGACCGTGGGGGCTGAGCCGAAAAGGAAACGCATGAAGAAGGAAGACCACAAGGCAAGGAGAAGGCATGGGCACGCCAGGCCGAAGACACATCGGAGGCCCCAAGGAGGGCCTGGCCCGGATAGGGACAAGGGAGTCCTCCTATACAGCTGTGATGGGGGCTGCCCTCAGAACAGGTCAGATTCTGGGGAGCCAGGAGTAAAGGCCCTCCCCTGTCACCTGTTAACCTGAACAGTACCCCAGGTGTCAGGCTGAGTAGGCAGGTGGAAGGGGTGAGGCCAGAGGCAGGGAGGCCACTTAGGAGGTTTCCTTATGAAACATTTATTAAGCTCCTACTGTGCACTGGCAATCTGCTGAGTCCAGAGGTGGGACAGAGAAAAGACGAGAAAAGAGGACCAGATCCTGCCTCCCCAGGGCTGTATTCTCAGATGATAATCGGGGGAAACAGATGTTGCGATGCATCATGAGGAAAATAAACAAAGAGGAGAAGAAGCTGGAAGCAGGATTCAGCCGTGTGGGTGTTGGCTTTCCTCCAGCCAACAGTGTAAACAGCGTGAGATTAAGATGTTCAAAGGGCTTTGGATCCATTCTTTAAACCATGCATTTCCCTTTCGGAATGCGTGCAAGCCCTGGGAGTACAGAGCACTCCAGAAACAGGCATGCAACCCTTCCCATCCATTTGCACAACCTCGGTCTCCGCTTCCTCTTCCCCCCCACACTCTGGGCCATACTGAGAAAGGGATGGGGAGCTTCACTTTCTCTTCCAGTGAACTGAGTGTGCTGCCAGAGCAACTTCTGAGCCTTTTACCCACACTTGATTTTCTTTCTTTTTTTTTTGAAGCTCACACTCCTACTAGGAAACCCGGCTCATGTGGATGCCCCACGTGGGCAGAGGTGTTTTAAATGCCATGTAGACAGAGCACAACTGAGCCATGTCTGGACGTCGTACGTTTTTAGCCATGTAAAAAGAGCAGGGCTTTGTTGGCGCTGCGGGGATTAAGTTTCAAATCTGTTAGATCTGAGATCTCAGCAGCTGCCAAGGCAAGTCACCCGGTTAAATAGCGACTCTACAAATAGATCACTGCCAGGAACTCCTCCCAACAGTGGGGCTGTGGGAAGGCTTCTTTGCAAGGAAAGGGGGGGAGCCTTTACTTCCCTCAACCTACATCCACACAACACCCCGAGTCATCATGGAGACTGTAGGACACATACTCGCTCAGGGCAGCTCTGCCATTTGGGATGGGTGATTTGGGCACATGCGCCTGGAGCTGCAGTCTTTGTGTTCGTTTACGCCTTTGGTTTATGAACGGATGGTTTGGTGGCTTTGGGGCACCTCTAGCTGAGGACATAAGAAGGAGTGGGCAACTGGCATTTTCAGCTAACGGTTCAGACTAAAGCCTGCTTGTCCCCAACATGGGGGCCGGTTGTGCAAAAGAAAGTCCTCTTGGCCACACCAGCCTCTCATGACAGAGAAGGATCTGGGAACTCCTGATTCATTTTAGGAATATGTGTGGGAATATTTTCCCTGTTGAATGAAAAGGGGAAACCAACTGGGTGTACTACAGTTCTATACTACAATTCAGTTCAGCTTAACCCAGGATTCTGTGCCACCTGGAGTTAGCACAAATCCCTTAAGTTAAGGGCTCCCCAAAGCTGCTCTAGTTTCACATACCAGCCACACTGTAGGGACCCCCAAACCACTCATACTTCTGAGCAACTAGCTACAAATTTGGGGGTTTCCACAACACCCTTGGATTTGATAATTCTCTGGAACAACTCATGGTATTCAGTGAGTTACTGAGTTACCTGTTCTCATGAGAGGTCCTGTAGCTACAGGCTAATTGTACTCTTCTGCATGTCCAGCAAATGGCTCCACCTCTCTTGATGAGATTGGAAAGACTCACATGTGCTTTGAAATTCTGAAGCATCCGCATGCTGCCCAAAGACCCAAGGAGCTGCCAGAGTTGATACAGAGATTTCCCCACATTTTGTATGATCAAGAAAAGAATTGGTCCCCAAGCTTGCATTTAATTCTGCTACCTTGGGTCTTGAGCTATTAAAACTTTATAGAATTCTTTCACAGCCTTCCCCTGGGACCTTCCCGTGCTGGCGGGTACTACACTTCAGGATTTATGCTCTTTCCTTTCTGAAATTGAAGATTTCATGTCTTTCCTTGCTGCATCTCGCTTGGGCCAGAGTAGAACAAATACATCCTTACCAACCAGTAACACTGCAGGAAAGAAACTAAATCCACACTTGAAATAAATCTGAGCAGGATATTTTGAAGATCATCCAGAAATAATGCGCTACTGGCTAATCCATTAAATAGATAGAGCTATGTCTGGGTGTGTGATCTCAGGGTGAGGACTCACCCCGCAGAGGCCCCAGGAGTTGGCCTGGAAGACATAGGCCTGAAGAGGAGGACAGAGGCCCCAGAAGAGCTGAGTTGGAAGAGTAAGGACTTGCCTTTGGGAAAGGCAGCATGCTTCCATCTTACTACTGTTTTTTTGTTGTTGTTGTTTTGTTTTTGTTTTGAAAAACAGTGTCCAACTAATTCAAATTTCTGGTTATTGATTCTAAACTTTTCTTCCCCAAAAACAAGCCAAGAAAGAGGCACCTGGCCCAAATTCAGCTGGGTTTTCTTTCAAAATATTCTTCGTCGATAGAGGTGACCTCAGACTCCAAAATGAATCTCCCTTATGGGAAGCAGAAGAGGAAAACAGGAAGAGGGGCCAGAAGAAGACTCAGTGTAGGCATGTGCCCCCGCAACCCCCACAGTGCCGTCTCCTCAGTTGACCCCCAAAACTTCCATTGGAGAGGCATCCAGGTCACTGTGATCCTTGTCAGACAGATGAGGAAACGAAGATTAAGAGCTTTTTAATTCTTTTCTCTTCTTCATAATAGTATACAAGGTGCATATGGCTTTAAAGTTCTACAAATATTCTGTGGGTGCCCCTCCTTCAGTACTTCCTATAAAGTCCATTTGACCTGACTGGACTTTTTCCAACCCACTCCCTTACGAAATGACAGGATAATGAAAGAAACTTCTTGGAACTTGGGGGATATTGAATCTGTTACATGAAATGGGCAGGGTACGTTGGCCCAGCCTCCTCAGCCATCACACAGAGGTCATCTGGATAAATGACCATGACTTAGATGTTTGTAACAAAGATGTGCTCAGTGGGAAGAGGCAATTTCAGACTTTTCACGAGTCATAACGCCTCCCTCCAAAAACACATCTTAAACTTTTTGGAAAATGCTTAAGTAAAAAGAACCATAATCCTTGCTTGGAACTGAATTTTTTTTTTTTTTTTTTTGGTAAGTATAGCAGCTCTATCATGAATCATACTAATTCTACTCTAAAATTATACTTGACCCCTCAAAGAAGTTGATCCAACTGCATACCTCCAGACCATGATTCAGCCCTTCTGAGTGCTAAAAATGTCATTTTGCTCTCCAACAGCTTAAAACAAATTGATGTATTTATATCCTACCAATCTGTAAGTTCTCAGGGTGTGAATTGGTTGTTTACTTTAAAGAGCAGACAAAAGTAAGAATTATAATAGTGGTTGTTCTGCTCTGAGAGCTGAATGCCAAGAGTGGACAGAGCCCTCTGGGACCGCATAACCCACTTCCGGGAGTTTGTGAGGAAAGAAGGTGCCCCTTGTGCCCGAGAGGAGGAAAGTCCTGCCCCTACTGCCGATGATTGCAGGCTTGTCCCTGCGTTCATCAGATGAGTGTGGGTGATAGTGGCAATCACGGAGTGCTCCCTGCCCTTCTCATGGAAGAAGGCACATGATCTCCACCTTTTTTAACCTGAGGGAGCTGCTGGCCTCTTTCCCGTGCTACTGCGGGGGAAGCTGAGCTGGGAAGCTCAGGGCAGAGTCCCCACCAGGTTCTTTCCCAAAGCTTCCCTAGCCCCACTGTGTGCTTAGAGCCCAGGCCCCTAGTTTCCTGGCCACCCAAGCCCAGACACAGGAACCCTTATCAGCAGCGCATAGGAACTGACTCTGTGTTTATAAGAAGAGATCTCTGCAGTGAGGCTGGGCCCCATCTGGGTGCTGCAGGGCGCAGACGCTCACAGCAGTTAGCATAAACAGACAAGGCCCAACTGGCCTGACTTCTTTCCCACAGGACAGCACTCGGGACAGCCTGACAAAGACCAATGTTTCACATACGTGTAACTGGATATGGCAAGCTGAGCCATAGCCAGAGAGTTTAATTAACATAAAATATTTGAATGGCTATTTTAACTTTCACTCATGTGTTCAGGGTCTAACCTGATTGGCCAAGCGTTGCCTTTTCTTTTTCTCCCTCAGCTGTTTTGGTCACATTCTTCATTTAGTGAAAAATGGACTCACAACACTGAAAGTTGTATTTTTTAATAAAAATGGATTTGTGATCTGGGGCTTACTTGTGTTCACAACTCATATTTGCAACAGTACAGTAATTCATATGTCAGAAAACAGAGCTGCTGCCCCAGAGGCTGCAGAGCTGCCTACGAGTGTCGCACTTGGTTTATGAAACGCCACACTGGGCCCCTGGGCCCTGCAGGCTTGCTCGCCTGGACACAGGGCTGCCTGAGGAGGCAGATGAGGGCATGTGCTTCAGAAGAAGCCTGTCATTTTATGGGGAGACTTGGGTCTGGAACCAGAGGCCTGAGCAGGACTCTGGGCTTGACCATGGCCAGACCCCAGGGCCTCAGGTCTGTCCCATGACACTGAGCTTCAGGGTCCCCAGACAGGGCTGACACAGGGTCACAAAGGCAGATCAGCCGGGTGGCTGTGATGGGAGGGCCCAGCTGGCTGGTCCTCCCTGCACACTCATGGCAGAGCTGTGGAAATGGGGGTGATGCTGGATTTCTGCTCAGAAGGGCTGTGTAGTAGCTGAATAATGCCCCCCCCAAATTCATGTCCACCCAGAACCTCAGAATGTGACCTTATTTGAAAACAGGATCTTTTCAGATATAATTAAGTTAAGGTCATACTGGATTAGCATGGGCCCTGAATCCAACGTGACTGGTGTCTTTGAAAGAAGACAGACCCACACTCACAGAGAAGAAGACCGTGTAAAGAAAGAAACAGATTGAAGTGATGTGTCCACAAGGAAAGGGACACCAGGTGTTGCCAGGAGCCACCACTGCTGAAGACCCTGGAAGGACAAGCATGAGCTTGGCCACGGACCGCCAGCTGACACAGAGCAGGGTGTCCCTCCTGAGACCACACCGAGATGCTCTGAATGGACACTCTCTGCTGACCCGGTGACCGCTGCCTCCAGCCAGGAGTACCAGGACGCATGGCTCGCAGGAATGAGAAAACACACAGCAAGTCTGGAGAAGGAGGAATCGGGAGGGGCCGGGCCTCTGAGCAGCCGAAGCTGATCAACTGCCTGCCCTGAACGAGCCCAGTGTGGGGGAGTGAGTGTCTCCAGCATTTCCTCATGCCCGCCTCATTCCATTCCAGATGCAGAGCCCCAGGAAAGCGTGTGCCTAGACCCATGGGGGCGGGGGGCGGCCTGCATGCCCCTTAACTGCTGAGGATCAGCAGTCGGCACCTCCAGGGATGCCCGTGGCTTCCCCAGGGTGGGCAGGCCCAGCTTTGCCTTTCCACGCAGATGGTGCAGTGGGCCAAGGTGGGAAATGATTCCCCAGGGGGAGCCCCAGGCCTGCTCGGGGAAGGTGAGGGGATGGACTCCAGGGGGCCAGAAACGAGCGCCGGACTTGCATCTGGCATCATCCTGAAGAGTGGGGACCGGAAGGCGTGACATGCATGGTCTGCTCACCTATGTCTACAGCCTCCCCCACGCTTTTCCTGAAGGTGGGCTTGCTGTGGGGCGTCCAGGCCCCTGGGGGATACAGCATTACCCAGAGGGCAGAGCACAGGGTGCTTCTTCCTGGTTTAGCCCAGTCTGGCACTCGCTGCTTCTGCAGGGCTCAGCTGGCTCCAGAGATGGGAGCCGGAAACCAGGCAGGGGGGCAGAACTTCAGCGGTGGTCGTGGCAGCCACACCACTTGGACAGGCTCAAGCACACCCGCTGCCTGTGAGCTCCTCAGAGGTCACAGAGGAGGACAGCAGGGCCGGGAAGGGAGGGACAGGGGCTTGCCCAGGGCATGAGGCCAGGGTGGGAACCAGGCTGCCTGGGGCCCAGGCCAAAGCAACGAGGAGACTCCCAGCAGCGGGATAACACCTTCCAAACTGTCTCGCAGCCATCACTCTCCCACAGATGGAGGAAGAATGTGCAGTGGGCCAAAGAGCGTTAATTAAAGTGTGCTTTAGCAAAGGCACAGTTAAAATCTAAACAAACAGGGTGTGCTAAGTGCAGGAGCTTTGGGCAAATGGGCTCACAGTACCTCTTTATTTACCAAACACCTGTGATCTGGCAGGCAGGCGCTCTGCTCGGTGCTGGGAACAGAAACCTGCCCGAGGATACAGGCATCTGAAGGCAGAAATTTGATGCGTTTACACCTGAGCACCCGGCCTATGACAGGGCCTGTGCATTGTGCATGGTGGGTGCTCAGGAAACCTCAGCCAAATGGGTGAATGAATGAATGAGTGATAGAGGAAGCAATGTACACATCTAAATGCAGCCAGGATGGGAAGGGGATTTGAGCTACAGAGGAGAGAGCTGTCCATTCAATCTGTGAGCAATCCGGTAAGACTGCCTAGGGGAGGCAGCACTTGGTCTAAGCCTGAAAGATTGAGTAGAGCTTTGGGGACTGGAATAGGAGGCCACAAATATAAATAAATAAATATATATATATATATGTGTGTATATATATATATATATTTACCCAGAAGCAAGAGTGATATTTCTGAGGAACTTGTACAAGGCCAAATAGAATCAGACTCTAGAACACTAGAACACTGAGGCATTTCTGTACGTGACGGAAGGGTCACACGAGGATCCCCCGAGGAAGTCAGGGGTGGGGGCAGAGTTTGGCCCAGGTCTCCAAGGGGAAGGTCCAGTCCCTGTTCCTCTGCTGACGTGGCATTACAGGGAGGGGTTAGATGTGGGCAGGGCACACAGCAAGGCCAGAGCCTCAGGGGTCCTTCCCTGGAGAAGGGGCCTATCACAGGCTGAGGATGCAGGCCCTAGGTGAGCGCAGGAGGGGGCTTGGCCTCTGTGGGCCCGAGAAAATACACAAGCTGGTGGTCAGACTGGCAAAAACTAGCATTACTAGACACTGCCCTATGCCTGGCACAGTCCCGGGAACTTTGCCCTTTAAGAGCCCTAACCAGAGAGGCGGGTTCCGTACATTCCCAGCTTCCAGAAGAGAACAGGGAAGCTTAGAGACAAAGTCACTTCACCAAGGCCATCCGTCTGGGGAGGAAGGAGCTTGGACTTCCATCCAGAACCTTGAGACCATAATTCGTGAACTTTCCAGAACCAGATAATTGGCATTGGGTTGCCCACTGAGAGGGGAGGGAGGTGGCCCCAGCCTTTGGAAGGAGCTCGTGCAGAGGTGTCAGAATCCTGCCCTGGCCAAGCAGAATTTCGGTTCCATAGAACACTCTCCTCCCAGACTGGAGTCAGACGTGGGTCCCAGAGGGAGCAGGCTGGGGGTGCTGAGCTCAGTGCTTCTCTGTCCTGGAGCAGCCCCTGCCCCTGCCACTTCTCCTCAGGACAGACCTTCGAATGGGAAACTTTGTTCCTTTGGGGCCCCACTAACCCACTGGATTGCCCCATCTTCATCAGGGTTTTAGTCACACGAACAAATCAAATTGGCCATTTCTGGGCTGGTGGGGAGTAAAGGGGGAGCAAACTTCAGTGGGGGTTCCAGGTGAAAAATGACAGTGTTGCCAAGCAGGCCTGCAGCCAGAGTACACATGTCCAGGTGATGTCACCCTTGGGAAGGCTGGGCCACTGTCTGGCCAGCACACCTAGAGCGTCTCTCCAGGTGGCCCATATCCCCCTCCTGTCACCCAGCACTCCTCGGATAAGGGTTTTAGAGAGGGGTCTGCTTTTGCCCTGAGCTCCGGTATCATGGGAAAAAGTAAACCCATCAGAGGAGAATATGCACTAACCTCTATCAGTGTCTTATGAAAGGATTTTCAAGGTAAGACCGCGACTCTCCTACAAATATAAAATAAACATGTGTCAGAGATCTTACTTCACTCATCAGTTAAGGAGTGGTTACCCGTGGTTTCAAGGAGCACTGACTGAAAGAATCGCACAAAGAAGGCTGACATGGTGAATCTGCAAACAGATGCAGAACAGTGGCGGCAACACATTGCTTTCTAGTAGCCACGCCCCGTTTGCATTTCGGGGCCAAGAATCATTTGCATGGTTATCGGTTTTCTACAACCGGCGGAGCCCAAAAGCACAAAGACAAGGAAAGGCAGAGATTGCGGAACAGTGAGCTAGCCCTGTCGCTCTGTCACCTCGCTTGCCTGATGAGCTGCGCCCACAAACTGCCAGCAGGCCTCTCCGCGCCCCACCTTCCTCTGGGCACAGACCCCCATTCCGCCTCTGTCCTGCATCGTCATCGCCTTTGTGACGGCTACTGGACCATTCCCAGCAGCATAAAAACAAGCTGTTACGCCTCCCACCTAAAATCAGCAAAGAAACGTTTTTAAAGAAGAAGAAAAATTCCTTGATCCCACTTCCTCTGAAAACTACACTCCTTGTCTTTGCTCTTCTTTGGGGTAAAGCCCTCAGAAGAGTTGTCCAGACTCTGCCGTCCCCATTCCCGCTTCCCTGCTCTCTTGAGCCCACCTGACTTGATTTGCCCACCACTCCCCTGAGGTGCTTGAATTTGTCCCCTGGCGCCCCCACGACAAAGTACCACAGATGGGGGGCTTAAGCAACAGACATTTTTTTCTCGAAGTTCTGGAGGCTGCAAGTCTGAGATCAAGGTATGGCAGGGTTGGCTCCTTCTGAGGCCTTCCTTCCTTGACGTGTAGACGGCAGTCTTCTCTCTGGGTCTTCACGTCGCCCCTCTGTACATATCTGTGTCCTAATCT
Organism: Leptonychotes weddellii; assembly: GCF_054177405.1. NCBI lineage: Eukaryota > Metazoa > Chordata > Mammalia > Carnivora > Phocidae > Leptonychotes > Leptonychotes weddellii. The sequence continues at coordinate 5,141,688 of NC_138373.1, read as the reverse complement.
CCTCTTCTTACAAGGACACCAGTCCTACTGGATTAGGGCCCGCCCTAGTAACCTCATTTTACCATAATCACTCCTTTAAAGGCCCCCAAATACAGTCAAGTTCCAAGATCCTGGGGTGTTAGGGCTTCAACATATGAATTTGGGGAGGACATGATCCAGCGCATCACAGTTGTCAAGGTCAACAATGACCCCTGTTACAGCCTCAGCCCCTAACGGTAGCTACGCTGCCCCCTGGGCTGGTTCGTTCACTTCTCTTTGACTTCTTGACTTTGGAGGGCCCCAGGGCTCAGACCTCGGCCCTCTTCTCCTCTTCATATACCCCCACTCCGTTAATCCCATTCAGTCTCCTGGCTCTAAATTTCATCCATAGACTGATGACTCCCAGTTGTACATCCCCAGTCTGGATCTTCCTCCCAAGGGCAGACTCATATCCAGCTGCCTGCTGGGTATCTCCAGGGAATTGTCCAGTGGACATCTAAACTCAACCTTTCCAAAGCCCTACCCCTGACCTTCCATCCCAGACCTCTCCTCGTGTGGTCTTACCCCATCCTTGTTGATGGCGGCCAAAGTCTTCGGTCATCTTTGACTCCTCCCTTCCCTCACACTCCACATCCAATCTGTCTGGAAATACTCTTAAAAATACATCCAGAAACCATCACTTCTCACCGCTCCACTGCAACCACCCCGGTCCAGGCCATCATCATCTCACGCCTGGATTACTGTGGCCTTCTGCTAACTGGCCAGCCTGCCCCATCCTTGCCTCCCCCTACAGCAGATAATGTCATTCCTTTTATCAAAACCCTGCAGTGCCTCCCGATCTCATTCAGAGTGAAAATTCAAATACTTCAGTGGTTTCTGTCAGCTGCCACCATGCGCCTGAAACACACCATGCACACTCCTGCCACAGGGCCTTTGCACTGTCTCTCTCTCTGTCCAGATGCTCTTCCTCTGGATCGCTACTTGGCTACTTCTCTCATGTCCTTGTTCAAGTCTTTGCTCCAATGCCGCCTGCATTGAGACTTCCCCTAACAGCCTTATTCGATATCGCAACCCCTTCCCAGTGGCCACCTTCCACTTGGCTACAGTCTCAGCCCTTACCCAGCCAGGCTTTTCCTCTTCCCATAACACTTGGCTCCTCTAGCCTGATACAGAAACTCCTTATGTATTCTGCTTTTTGTTTACTGTCTCTCTTCCACTGGAATGTAAACCCACAAGTGAGGGATGGCTCATTTTTTGGTTCACTAGTGTCTCCCAAGCACCTAGAACAGAGCCGGCACCCAGCTCCTTCCCCGGTTTCACACAGTGTTCTTTCCAACGTAAGAAACCATTTGCTTTCCTTGCCTCTGCGCATTGCAACTGCACCACCAGCCCTGTGCCCCGTCTCCCGGGAGGGACCCCTGAGGCTTGGCAGGTGAAGTGACATACCCAACCAAAGTCACCATGCTGGGAGGACAAGAAGAATCCGAACCCAAGACTTTGTCACCCCAAGCCTGCCGTCTTTCCCCAAGAGGTGGGCAGGCCTTAGAGAGCTGCACCTGAGTCAGGCTTGTCAGGTCTGCCCTGTGTCATCTCCTTCCGTGTCCTTGTCCCCTCAGACTCCGCAGCAGGGCCCTGCAGATCAGATCAGAGGGCGCCTATGTTGACAGAAGCTCATATTTTTACAGGAAAGATGGGCTCCATTGCTGTGGGAGAATTTAATCTCGGAGTGGCATGCCCTTGTCCAAGACGATGTCCGGGCAGCCTGCAACCCAATAAGGCTCTGACCCAATTAGCCTCGAAGGTCTGCAGCACCTGGCACGAGATTTGGGGATGGCTGGCAGCAGCAGCCGTAATCCCATCCGGAAAAAGGAAAAGAAAGAAAGAAGAAACGTCCTAATGCCGCTGATAACTGTCCGTTGCTCTCGGGCTCATTTCTAGTTACCAGGGGGCTAGAGAGCTGAGGGGTGGGGGGCACCAGGGAGGGATGAGTATAGCCTTGACCTCTCCCAGCTCTACACTGCCCCTTATTCCAACCACCGCCCCCCACCCCACACCACCCACGCCCCCCACAAGTGGCTGGCACCTGCCTGTGGTGCATGATGCTGCCCCCTGCTGGCCACTAGGGGTAAATGCTCCCCCAGAACAATGCAGGTGCAGATGAAAACCCTGGTTTCCTTTTGCCCACAGAGGAAAGCTCAGCCTTTCACAAGACTTTAACCAGGTGATTCAGGAAAGCTGGGAGGGAGTCGTCAAGAACCATATAAACGGGCTCATTTCAAATTCCGGCTTTCGGATCCCACAAAGACTGCAGCCTGTCCCAAATGCCCGATTCCACCTGGCACCTCTCTGACCCCGTCGGGAGGCCCCTGGCACCTTGATCTCTGGGCTCAGAGCTTATCTGGCGGTTCTGTGGCTGGTGGCCTGGAGCCCAGTGGGGGCTCAGAGGCCATCTGGGAGGCAGCACAAAAAGGGGCTACGACCCTTCTGTCTCTTTCTGCAGTACCAAGCACCTTCTATGATAATTGGCTTTTACGAAGAGACTGTAGTACAGCTTCCCGCACTGCCTTTTGGAAAATTTTCAAAGCAAGGAAATGCAAAGAATCTAGTTTCCTGCTTAGAACCTGCATTTGTTTCCTGGGGCTGTCATAACCAAGAGCCACAGGCTGGGTGGCTCACACAACAGAAATTTATTGTCTCTGAGTTCTGAAGTCTAGAAGCCCCAGATCAAGGTGTTAGCAGGATTGGTTTCTCCTGAGGCCTCTATCCTTGGCTTATGGGTGCCGTTTTTCTCCTTGTCTCTTCCCATTGTTTTCCTTATGGGAGTGTCTCTGTGTCCAAATTTCCCCTTTTCATAAAGGCTACAGTCATATTGGATTAGGGCCCGTCCTTATGACCTCATTTTAACTCAATCATCTACAAAGACCCTATTTCCAAACAGTTGCATTCTGAGGTTAGCTAAGGGTTAGCACTTTAACATATAAATTTGGGGAGGGGGACACAATTCAACCCATAACAAAACCCGAAGGTGGGGAAAAGATAGATGACATGGACACACAAATTAGGATTCCAATATAGGATCTGCTGTCTGTGAGCCCCCCCCACCCCCAGTTTGGAAAGGACAAGAGCGGGATGCGGATGGTATATGCTCAAAGGGCAGACCCCAACACCTGGGGTCAGTCTGGAGCCCTTGGGCAAGTCCAGGCACTCTTCTGCACCGGTGGGTCTGCTTCGGAAAATGGAATAACACAACCTCGTGGGGTTTTCACGAGGCTCACAGATAGAAAGTGTTCATGGAGATTTTTGGAATCATTCACAACTCTTACTTGGCTTCACAGGAACTGGTTGCCCCTGAATGACCAGGCTGGCAGAAATATGTCCGTTTCTGGGCACAGGGAACATCTTCACAGGAGCAGGAGATGCGTGGGTTGATTTGACCCAACAGCCAGTTCATCTCCACCATTTTAAAGATGACTTGATAACCCCCAAATTGCCCCGGGTTGAGCAATTGTTTTAAAGCTGTGACGAAGTTAAGGATGAATGGAATTGTCTGGAACATCTATAAAGGGAACCCAGAAAGCCCAGGCAGCCGATCATCAGAAGATCATGCTCAGGCTCTGTGGATTGTCTGCCCAGGGCAGCTCAGGCTTCTGTTTGGCGTCTCGAGACCTGTTAAAAAGGCTGATGTGGTTTTCCTATTGACAAGGCAGACTGAATAAAGGATAGAAATATAGAAGGACTGTACCCACCAGGGAAGGTTATTGGTGAAGAGGAAACGTCAGTGGGTTTCTGGAAGATAAGGAAACGGATGGGGCCATGTGGCACGATGAAGTGAGAGAAGAAGCCAAGACACAGGATCCAGTGTGGGGGTGCTCCAGGCCTGATGGGGGGAGAGACCAAGAGTGGGGCAGTTATGAAACACCTACACCTATGCTTCTCCACGAGCTCCCCTCCCAGGCCACCCAATCGCAGGTCAGGAAGCCCAGGCAGACCACGGGGCCATCAGGAGAGAGGGACACTGTACCCAGAACTGCCTTCCTCCAATGGGAACTTGGGATGCCTGGGACCAACCTCCCACCCACCCTCAGAGGGAGCCCAGTTGTTGGCACACCTGCCTGGGGTTCAAAGACCCTGTTCAGGGAACCAACACAAGAATAAAAAAAGAACATAACCGTCACCCATTGGGAGAGGCTGGGAAGCAGAGAAGAGAGTGGGGTGAATCACCTAAATTCTCACGGACCCTAACAGGATGAGTAGTTACCCCCTAAACTTGGCAAGTGAGGCAGCAGAAGAAGAGGCACGGCATCTAGCATTCCAGCCACCACCACTGTAATCACTGCCAGCGGCAACAGGGAGGCCACCCCCAAGTGAACGGGATGGCGGGGGATGGGCCAGGAAACTGCCGCTTTCCGTCCCACGCTCCTCCACTCGGTCTGATTGATACCCGAGCATCTATCTTGTTGTAAACTGTTTTTGTAGATTTTTTTGAAACACAAGAACATTTTCACAAGATTGATGGGGCCCAGGCACCAACCACGGTGGAGAAACTTACTGGGTCCCCGTTTTCAGACCCTGTCGCAAACAGATGCTCAAACGACATTAGCCTTCCCCTGTCCCCGACTCGCCTAAGGCAAATGAGTTTATACACCGATTTGGATAGCAAAGAGGGAGAAGGGGTGCAAGCTGAGGGGAGGAGGAGAGCAAACATTTGGAACTCGGGGTATCCAGTCCCCCTTGTATTTATTTTTTTAAAAAATAAAAAAGGCAGTGCTGAGAGCTCACAGGGCATGTCCAAAGGTGACAGCTCGGTGAGTGCAGATAGACTCCAGAGGTCCTTCTGAGAGGTGTTCTAGAACTTTCTTTGCATCTTATGGGCTAAAGGATAGATCAGGACCACTAAGGGTGCAAAAGAAGAAAAATAATGACAAATTCACAAGTCAAAGTTCTACATTCTATTTCTGTTCGAGAGGAAATCCTTTTTTTCTTTCTTTATCTAAAGCAAGGACTTTTACCACAAATGCATGTATGAGCAAACGCTACAAAGTCCCCCAGCTGAACAAATCGCCAGGTCTGTATATGCGACTGCCTTTACCGCAGGTGGAGCATCTTGTTTAATTAGACAAAGATTAGATAAGTGAGAACAGAGGGGCAAGATCATGTCCCTGCAAATTGCCTTTTGCACAGGCCTGCAGCCTGTTGTTTGCCTTTTAGCCACATTCACACCAGACATCTATGCCCCTGGCTCAGGAATGTGAGACTAGAGAGGTGAGACCATCGCTTTTCTTATCCTGCCCAGCCCACATTGTGTGGTTGGAGTTCCCTAGAGATGAGGCTGGGCCCACTTTTAACATGGTGTGTCTCCTAAGGCCAAGGCCAGTGTGTACACTGCAGATGACTCACTGCAGCAGGGGAAGGAAAGACTTTATGGGTCCCAAGTGTTGGGTTTCTGGATGCTGGGTATTCATACCCTGTCCTGGGACATGTTTAAGATGTGTAGACTTGCATGTGTAGGAAAAGACACTGCACCAAACACTCATCATCGCCATCGTCCCTGGAAGGGGAAATAGGGAGGAACCAAGATTTTAAACATGAGACTCTCTATACAGAAGAGCCAATAGTGTAAGTTCCAGTCCAAGTCCAAAGGCAGGAGAAGACTGATGTCTCCCACCTGGAAGAAAGTCAGACAAAAGGAGTTCCCTCTTCCCGAGGCTTTTTGTGCTATTCTGACCTTCAACTGATTAGATGAGGCCCACCCACGTTAGGGAGGGCCAGCTGCTTTTTTGGGTCTTCTGATTCAAATTCTAATCTCATCCAAAAACACCTTCATAGACACACCCAAAATAATTTTTGACCAAATATCTGAGCACCCCGTTGACCCAGTCAGGTAGAGACATAAGATGAACCATCACAGGTGAATGCCAACAGTGTGCACCACACAGCTGTTGTCTGTGCTGAGGGTCTTGTGCGCCAGTGTCCCTGAAGCCACAGCCTCCCTGGGCCCCAGCTGAGCCCTATTGATGTATCTAATAAACACTGACATAGCACTTGCTATGTGCCAGGCACCATTTTATAAGAAACGTAACTCATTTCTTGGTGCAAAAACATTCTGGGACATGTATCTCAAGAAACTTGAGAGTATGCATTTAGGATAACTTCATGGCAGTGGGGTTGCAGGGAGTATTTTTAATTTTCATTATTATGCTCTAATTGTCTTCTGGAAAGAGGGCGCTGATTCACACTCCCACCCACAGTGTAGGAAAGTGCCTACTTATCCTCACCAGCCCCAGGGCACCTCAGTTTCCCACTTTGGCTAATCTGATAGGCGAACAACAGACTTCACTGTGGTTTGTTTTACATGACCTTCATCAAGAATGAGGCCGGGCACGTGTCCCGCATTTGTTGGCCATTTGTATTTATTTTTCAGTAAATTGCCCATTCACATCCTTTGCCCATTTTTCTATTGGGTTTTTTTCTTATCGATTTATGTGAACTCTGTAAGGCTGGGAAATTGGCCTGTCACATTTGTCTGCCACAGATGTTGCAAATATGTTCTTCCCAGAATTTCATCTCTCTCTTGACTCTGTTATGGTCTACTCCATCAAACAAAAGTCTCAGATTTTTATGTAGCCAAATTTATTGATTATTTCCTTTCTGAGCACTAGGTTTTGTGTTTTATTTCACTCATGCTCCTTCTGTAATTTTTATGTCTTTATTGTTTTTAACTTTTTATTCTGAAACTATCACAGATTCTCAGGAAGTTGCCAGTATAGTACAGAGAGGTCCCTGTACCCCATCTAGTTTCCCCTGGTGGTTACAACTTCCATAGTTATTGTACAACATGAAAACCAGGAAACTGACATCGATTCAATGTGTGTGTGTGGTTCTGTGCCGTTTATCACTTGCATAGGTTTGTGTAGACATCACCACAATCAAGATACAGAACTATCCATTTCCACAGAGATCTCCCCCACGCTGCCCCTTTATAGTCAGACCAGTCCTCCTTCCCCTACTCCACCACTTGTAGCCCCTGGCAACCATGAATCTATTTTCCATATCTGAGATTTTTTCATTTTGAGAGTTTTATATAAGCGGAATCACAAAGTATACAACCATTTGAGATTGACTGTTTTCACTCATCATGAGACACTTGAGATCATCCAAGTTGTTGCCTGTTTCAAGAGTTCATTCCTTTTTACTGCTGAGAAGTATCCCATGGTATGGATGTTCCAGAGGTTGTTTAAACATTCACCTGTTGCAGGGCACTATGGCTTTTTCCAGTTTTTTGGCTTTTACAAATAAAGTTTCTATGAATAATTAGGCTTTTCTGTGGACGTAATTTTTCCCTTCTCTGAGACAGATACCCAGGAGTGTAATTGCTGAACCATATGATGAGTGAATGTTTAATTTTTTAAAGAAACCACATGGCTTTTCCTGCATGGCTATTTTTTTTTAATTCACTCTGTCGACCTTTGTCTTAACTGGTGTATTTAAACTATTTACATTTAATGTAATTATTGTTGTCAGGACTTAAGTCTGCCATTTTATTTTTTGTTTTCTGTTCCTTCTCTCTGTTTCTCATGTCTTGTTTTCTTTTTTATGGCTTTATGTGGGTTACTTGAACATTCAGCATTGTTGAGAGTTCCATTTTGATTTACAAGTAATGTTTTGGAATTTATCTCTGCGTCTTTTTAGTGGTTACTTAAGGTATCTTATTAAGCATCCATAACAAATCATAGTCTACTGGTGTCAGCATTTAACCAGTTCAAATAAAATATGAAAACTTTACATTCCATTACACTCTCCCATTTATAATATAATTGTCTTAAATATTTCCTCTACATATATTGAGTACTTCATCAAATAGTGTTAGAATTTTTGCTTAACCATTAAACATACTTTAGAAAGCTCGAGAATAAAAGGAAAGTCTATTGTGTTTACCCATATTTTTACTCTTTCTATTGTTTTATCTTCCTTTCTGGTATTCCAAGATTCCTGTTTTTATCATTTTATTTCTGTCTTGAGAACTTTCTTTAGCCATCCTTTTAGGGTAGATCAGCTGGTGACAAATGCTCTTAGTTTTCCTTCATCTGAGAGGGTCTTCATTTTCTCTTCATTCTGAAGGATAGTTTTATTTGGCGGTTCTTTTCTTTAAGCTTTCAAAAAATATTGTGCTGCTTCCTTTTGGTCGCCATAGTTTCTGATGAGAAATTTTTTGTAACTCTAATTATGTTTCTCATATAGGTAAGGTATTGTTTCTCTCTCACTGTTTTTAAGATTTTTTTCTTTCTGTTTAGTTTACAGAAATTTGAACATGATGTATCTTAGCATGGATTTCTTTAGATGTATCCTCTTTGGGGTTTACTCAGCTTCTTGCATCTGTGGGTTTATGTCTTTTCCCAAATTTGGGGAGTTTTTGGCCATTATTTCTCTGAATAATTTTTAGCCCCACCCTCTTTCTCCTCTCCTTCCAGGACTCTTGTGAAATGAATGTCAGACTTTTTGTTATCATCCAAAGGCCCCTGAGGCTCTCTTTTTTTGTCATTATTGTTTTTTAGTCTATTTTCTCTTTCTTGTTCAGACTGGGTAATCTCTGTTGTTTTCTCATCAAGTTCACTGATTCTTTCCTCTGTCCCCTCATTCTGCTGTTAAACCCATTCATCGAGCTTTTATTTTTGTTATCTCATTTTTCAGTTCAAAATTTCCATTTGGTTCTTCTTTATTCCTTCTATCTCTGTGCTGGAACTTTCTATTTCTATATGCTAAGGTGTTCTGCGCTTTCTTTTGTTTCAAGCATGTTCATTATTTCTTGTTGAAGCATTTTAATGATGGCTCCTTTAAAATCCCTGTCAGATCATTCTAATATTCTAATATCTATGCAACTTCAGTGTTGGTTTCTTTTGATTGCCTATCTCATTCAAGTTGAGATACTCCTGGGTTTTGGTATGATGAGTGATTTTTCTACCGAAACCTGGATATTTGGGGTGTTATGTTTTGAGAATCTGGATCTTATTCAATCTCCTGTTTTACCAGGCCTTCTGTGACATCGCTCTGGCAGGGGAAAGTGGGGGGCACCTTCTTACTGCTAGATGGGGGTAGAAGTGCAGGCTTCCTTCTAGGCCTCAGTTGACACTACCCCCAGCAGGGAGGAGCAGGGGACCTTGTTACTTACCACTAGATGGGGCTTACCCCCAGGCTCCACACACAGTGTCCACCAAATTCACAGAGGGAGGGGTCTCATTACCACCAGCAGGAATGAAATTTGTGGCCCCCCACTAAGGCTTTCTCTGCCACCACTTTAGTAAAGGGGGTGGGTGGGGGTCTCTCATTACAACCTGGAAGGGGTGAAGGTCTAGGCTCCTCACTCAGCCTATGCTGGCAGGGGTGGGGATGTGGCCTCTGTTTTCAGTGGTGTTAGGTGCTCTGCAGGAGTACAGAGATCATTCATTGTCCAAAGTTACCTGCTTTGCTAGGCTGCCCCTTTCCTGGTCCTTTGACCAGAGAGAGCAGATTCTTCTTAGGGCTTTCTCTGTCTGCACCTGTTAGCATTTCTAGGTTGCCAGCTTCTCTGGCATTCAGTCTGAGATACATAAATTGCACAAACACACACACATCAAATTTCAAGGAACCCAGTGCCATGTCATTTCTTGGGTCTTGAACTCCCTGGCCTATCTGCCTTCTCTCCATCTTTCAGAGATTTCTTATGTTTGTTTTCCATATAATGTCTGGGGATGTTAGCTGTACTTAACAGGGAGAATAGAAAAAAATATCTATTCCATCATTCCAGGAGCCATGGCCTTCTTTTTCAGTAATACATTTAAACTTCTGATCCATCTAGAATTCATTTTCACATAAATAGTGATATAGGGGACCCCAGCTTCATTTTTTCCAGACTATTCTAAGTTATCTTAATACCACTTATTGGATAATCCCATTTTTCCCACTGATCTGAAACGCCATATATCTTTCCATGCACGTGTAGGGCTGTTTCTGAATGTATTCTATCCCACTGGCCTGTGTGCTTCCTTGGTACCAGCAGCTTATCTGTCGTAGCACCAAATGTCGGCACTATTCGCTGGAACTTGCCCCTCCTTGCTCTTCTGCCCAAGAGACCCTAAGAGTTCACCTCTGCAGACCCTCTCCCCACTCTCTGAAACTCACCATGATTTAAAGCAAAATAAATTTAGTCTCTCACTGTTCTGGAGGCTAGGAGTCCAAAACCAAGATGTTTCAGGGCTGGTTCCTCCTCGGGGTCTTAGAGGGAGCATCTGCTCTGAGCTTCTCTGCTGGCTTCTGGTTACTGGCAGTCCTTGGCATTGCTTGGTCTGTAGATGCATCTCTCCGATCTCTGCCTCCATCATCACATGGCTGTCTTCCCTCTGGGCATCTCTGTGTCTCTTCTTCTCTTATGATTGATAAGGACCCCAGTCATATTGGATGAAAGGCCTCCTACTCTACTGGGACTTTGTCTTAACTAATTATATCTGCAATGACTCTGTTTCCAAATAAGGTCATATTCTGAAGATTGAGGAAGGACATGAATTTTGAGGAGATGCTATTCATCTCCGTATAGTCCCCAACAGGAGGCACTTGTCAAGACACTCCCCCCCCCAGCACCTCCAACATCCACCCACCTTCCCCATCTCCTCAGTGCACAGCAGGAGCTCCAGCTTCACAGCCCAATCAGATCCTCTCTCTGTCCCTGGGTGGGGATCACTCTGCACCCCAGAAACCCACCATACCATCTCCCCAGCCTGCTCACACCCCACCATCCCCCACGTGGGCTCTTCTTGGGTGTGCAAGAGGAGTGGCCCATTGAGGGCTCACTCATGGTGGTAATTCCTTGGTCTAGAGAGTAGGCAGGGCAAGACACCACCTGCCCCCTGCAAATGGGCACCAGCAGAGGACGCAATCAGGGGCTCCTCTATCAGGGCAGACAGGGTCCCCAGCTCTCAGAAGTCCTGCATGGTAGAGGCAGACATCTGTGAGAATATCGTTCCACTTGCCACCTTGTTCAAAATCCATAAAGTCTTATCATCGGAGTTGCTCCTCTGTGTTGAGAACCAATTCAATGTCAGGCACGTCACACAGACTATTCCTATTGCTCAGGGAAGCTGTGATGGATATACTGCTCCCATCAAACAGAAGGGGAAACAGTCCCAGAAGGGGTTAAGTAACCTCCCAGGGTCACAAGTGAGGAAGAGGCAGACAGAGATTTGAACAACTCTGTCTGGCTCCTCCACTCACCTCTGGGCGCCCCTGGGGCCCTCACAACCTGGCTGTTCTGCTGGGTCCACCGGAAGCATTGGATGCAATTTGTCCAATCAGTATGAGTAAAAAGGGGCCTCCCACCACAATGTTACTTTAATGGAGATGAAAGTTTTAATGTTCTTTCTCCTGGATTCGGGGAGTTTGTATTTAAGCTCTTTCAAGCACCCCCTCCTTTTTTTTTTTATTTATTTTTTATTTTTATTTTTTTTAAAGATTTTATTTATTTATCTGAGAGAGAATGGGAGACAGAAAGCATGAGAGGGGGAGGATCAGAGGGAGAAGCAGACTCCCCGCCGAGCAGGGAGCCCGATGCGGGACTCGATCCCAGGACTCCAGGATCATGACCTGAGCCGAAGGCAGTCGCTTAACCGACTGAGCCACCCAGGCGCCCTTTTTTTTTTTATTTTTACAGAATCATTAGGACCAGATCGAGGCCCTGCTGGCAATTTTCCAACCATCAGCCACAAACGATGGTGTTTCCATGAACCACGTCACCATCTTCACTCTCAGGGAGCAAGATGCCCTCCACTCCAGCTACCCGGCCCCATCACTTCTCCTCTGTGCCCGAGCCCTCCTAGGTCTTGGTTACCCCCAGCGACGATCATGAGTCTTGGTGGCTCAGAGGTAGGCTTGGGTGTCAGACTCTGGGGTTCAAATCCCCGCTCTGCCACCTACCAGCTGGGTGACCTTGGGCAGGCAAGTAACTTAGCTTCTCTGAGCTTCCATTTCTTCACTGGTACGTCCTCCGCAGGGTTGGTTTCGATAAGCTACAGCGGCACACACGACATGTTTAGCACAGTGTCCAGCCCACGGAACGTTCCTCAGAAATGCAAACTGTCAGTATTACCTTCGCGGCTAGGACAAGTGCTGTTATTCAGGCGGGACCATGATCACTTGCTGGTCTGAAATACATGAGCCTCTGGATTCCAAGGACCAAGCCGGAACCAGAGATGTCAGTCACAGTTTAGACCAGTGCCACTCTGAGGAATGGGGTCTTGATTATTGGCTTGTGTCCACTAATAACAGCTCGACATTTGTGCTGTATCCATGCCCACCTGCGCCTGCTGGCACACGCAGCCTTCCCACCGCCCTGGGAGGAGGCTGGAGAGGCAGCTGTCAGTCATTATGCAGACAAGCCACGGAGAGGACTTTCCTGAGGTCGCACATGTGCACAGGGCAGATGTGGGCACCAGCCAACTGGGTCCGGGTTCCACCCCTCTGAGCTCTGATCTTGGGCTTTTCTGCCTTCCAGCCCCTCACACCCACGGAGAGAACTCTGGGACCCTCTCTGGGGACGTCTTCACTGCACTTCCTTAATTTGGGATCCCAGTGTTTCCTGGGGGGATCTTGGGTAGATTTCAGGGGCTTGTTAAAAACTTTTTACTTTTGTCACTCAATTCTGTGAAAAACCCTTTTTTGGCTGGGGGTGGTGGTTCAGCATGGGGCAGGCGGGAGGGGAGCTGTGCAAGTCTTGCCATAATCCCGGTGACCTTCCGTAGAGGAGAAGGTTCGCCAGTGTGCCCGGCCCCCCGTGGGTCTGAAGCAGTCCCACACTGTAGGCATTTTCCCATCCATGGCATCCACCCATGTGGTTGGGGGTACTGAGGACTGCCAGCCGGGAGTGAGCTCCAGGCCTCCCTCCTGGACTTGGAGTATGTGATGGATGGGTTTGGATGTATGGTCAAACCACAGTCACCCAAAACAATTGATAACTTGGTTCCTTTCACCAAACTGCAATGAGAATCCACAGTGTGCTCTATGTCCTGGAGACACAGCTGAGACGAACCTACCAGTCAGTCCCTTGCCCTCATGGAGGACAGACGATAGACTCCAGACAAGTAACTGAGAAGATGTTGGGTGTGAGGCATGTGTGCAGGGTATTACAACAAGATGACACCATGGAAAGTGACCTGATGCCCACTTCAGATGGGTTATCACAGACGCTCAACATTTAGAGGGCATCCGCACTGCAAATGGAATGTCTGAAGGAGCCAAGCATGCGAATGTCAAGGAGATGAACATTTCAGGTGGGGAGAACAACCCGTGCAAAGGTCCTGAGGAAGGAATGAGTTTGCCACGCTGAGAGAACAGAGGAGGACCAGAGCTGCTGGAATGCTGAGACCAGGGCAGAGAGGATTCTGCACGGTATGGAGACAAACCCAACTCTGGCAGGCAAAGCCAGGTTCTGAGACTGTGCTCTGCCCCTTTGCATTTGAGGCACCCTGTGGCCAGTTCATGGGTAACCCCAGCCTGACCTGTCTCCTACCATCACCATGATAAGGGAAGCTGCACTCAGCTAGGCTGCCATTTGTACATTTTATGAGCACATTTCCGTTAACTCTGTTCTCCAGCAAGCCTGGCAGATGAGACCTTCTGTCTCAATCAGATACCCTGGTTAATGGAGCATTACATCTATACCTTACATGGATCTCCCATTCTCAAAGAATTAGAAAACAATAAAATGCATTTGGCACTAAAACCTCAGTGACCATAATTTAATCTGGCTCTGATAAACACAGAGTCTCACCAGGATTTTTTGTTGCCTGAAAGTCATAATTAAGAGTATCGGTTTCTATTTGTACTGTAAATGTGCAGATCTGTAGGTTAATAGACATTTCTGGTAGGGGAAAATGCTGTATTGACCATCTCTTATGATCTACACCTTTTGCCAACCCAGAGAAGTTACACATACAGATGAAGACAGTTTTCTCCCTCCCACAAATGCCCGTCTTAATGAAGATGTACATTACTCTGTTTACTTGCCCTCATTCCCGTCAAAGTTTGCATTCTCGGTGTATGGCAGGCGTTTGCAGAACAACCAAATATCTCTGCACTCCACTCAAGCAAGATCTTCAGCCATATGCCTTTCCTTCAGGAAGCTGGATGATGCTTGGGAATCAGCAATCTGCTCCCGGGTCCTTCTGCCCTTGCCGGTCCATGAACTAATACAAATTTACTCCATCAGTCCCTGGTAATTAGACTCTGCCAAACTGATCTATCAGATGAATACGGCAAAGTTTAAAAGAAGCCCGAATTAATCTCACAGAGGAAAAGGGGCATGAGGCACTCCGAGACACTATTAATGTCAGGAAGGTGCAGTAAATTTTATTTTTAACATTCCATGTGGATCGATGTTCTCATTATCTATCACACTCGCATATGATAAAAAGCAAATGCGCAAGTGCCTGTTTTCCATAGAAGCGATCTTATACACTGTATTGAGGATGTGATCATTATACTTACACATTTTATAGTAATGTTTTCTTAACAGCCAAAAGCACTTTCATTTAATATTAATAAAACAGATGTTTGGTTGAAAGTGGCTGGAAACCACATGGCTTCCTGCACGTTCGTGAGTGAGAGCGCCTCCCACTGCATCTCCCTGCCCATGGAATCTGGGGCAGCCTGCTTCAATCCCAACCCCCCATCTTTCCTCACACTCCCAAAGGAGGGTAAACTGGGGAGAGTAGAAATCCTGTTATTCAAAAGATAAGGAGGGGCTGGAAAATGGAAATGCCATTTCTGTATCCTCCGCCCCTTCACCCACACCAACTGTAACTTTGAAAGGAATTTGGAAATAGGCACCCGAACACGTGGCTTTGGCACCCAAGTCAATCCTGGTAAAGCTTGAGGGGTGGTGGGAAAGGACAGCGCTTCTGCACAGAGCCCGAACTGCGAACACACAGGAGCTGCTTGCAAACTGTTCTTGGGGCCACATGACAGCATCATAGCCCAGCTATGCGCCTGGCCACTCTCCCTCTCATCATAAAAAAAAAAAAAAAAAAGCAGCTGGTTGGTAAGTTTCCCCTTGGCAACCTCTTGCTCAGATTTTTGAAATGTGTGGGGATGTTTTCTCTGTAATATTCTGGAAGATCCAACACTTGGCTTGTCCCGGATGACCTGCCCTATAAATACAAGTGAAGACCCCGCACCGGTGATGCAGGGCCAGGGCTGGTCTTGCCTTCCAGGCAGACAAAGGCCTTATCGGGAATGCCTCCTGTACAAGCCGGGGAAGGAGTGCAAGACGAGCGCGGTGAAGCTGAGGACATGGAACCTGGAGAAATTATTTGTTGGCAGAGCCACCTTGCCAGCAATAAAAACGCGCAGAGCAATGGTGGGGTGAAAAGGTTGGATGCTGTCGGGCTTTGAGGAATAAGATGCGGGCAGCCCTGATCAAAACAGGGGTCCTGGAGCACCCCCGGGAGTGGCCCTGGGGGTGTGCAAAATTGAGGGATGCTTCACTGTGTTCACAAGAAGCCAAGTTGACATCTGATTTCAGCTCAGGGCTAAACCCATCCGAACACATTACACTGCACAAAAACCTCTAATCCACAGGCACACCAAGCCCTCCGGTCAATTACCCAGATAACCTGGCCTTGGGTGGACACGTTATTTGGGAATCGATTGTTTCATTTGACACCGAGCAGGGTGCCTGATGCATGACAGGCATTCGGTAATGCTTTTAATGAATGACAGAATGAGCGAATTAACGGATAGAGGGACACCACAGTTTTCTCGGGGGTGATGAGTTAGCACTCCCAGCAAAATGTGTGTGTAGTCAAATTGCCTTGGAAACACCCTTACGTGAGCCAGAGAGAACCGGGACAAACGTCGCCCCGGCAGGGATTCATGGCCACGTTAACAGGCCCTCTTGGGAGTTTGGCATCATTTCCCAGAGGGCCAGCTTTACACCCCCACAGGACAGTCCCGGGTCCCCGGCTGCGCCCATATGGATAGAGCCGTGCGCTGGCTGGTGTTCCGTTCCCGGCTGCACTGAGCACTCAGTCTATATGCCAGAATTCACTCTGCCCAGCCTGGGGAACAAACTCACTTCCCACCTCAAGGTGGGGCCCACGGTCCCATGCGTTTACATCAGTATTTTCCTGTCCCGCCACCCACCCCTCTTATAGATTATGCTGAGCGTGACGATTAAAGTCTAGAATTTTAAACAACTATGTGAGGCCATGGCAAGACAGAGCTGGCCGTTTGAAATCCCGACAGCTGTAAGCTTCGTTCGCGCCAGGAATCGATTGCTACTCCAGGCCCCAGGCGCTGGGCGCCCGTCCATACCGCGCACGGAGTCTGCAAGGCCGGGAGCTCCTTCCCCGGCTCCCAGAGAGGAGGATGTGCGCGTGGTGCCAGGAAGCCCAGGGCCTTTCAAGGGAATGGTGGAAAATTATGCTTGCTATCAAAAGGTAAGAATGTCTGGCCAGATGGATAATGAAATGGTCTTCAATAATCCATCGCTTTATACTTAAAATTCCAAAATGTTACAAAATGTGCAGATAGAGGATGGTCACTCTATGTTCTGGGGGACTCTACGGAGGCAGGAAGGAGCCTCCCTAGACCCTCACCGCCTTGGCCACAGGGGCACCAGTCCCACCTGGACCCCACTTCCTTCTTGGGCCACCCCCACCTCCTCTCACGCCCCCACTGCTCTGCACACTCATTTTGTGTGCTCTGCACACATACCACTATAACAGCACCACAAGCTGGGAGGCCTCACACAAGCGAAACGCAGTCTGTCACCGGCCAGGAGGCCGGAAGTCCAACCCCCAGGTGTCAGCAGGGCTGCTTCCTTCTGGAGGCTGAGGGAGAATCTGGTCCAGGCCTCTCTTCTCTCCTCTGGTGGCTTCCGACGACCCTTGTAGACTCTCCGTTCCCCTCTCTGGCCCCCTTGTCACACGGCCTCCCTCCCTGTGTGGTCACCCCACATCCAGGGCGACCTCATCTCAGGATCTTTGCCCTAGTGCCATCTGCCGAAGCCCCCATTTCCAAGTGAGGTCACGTTCCCGGGCACAAAGGGCTAGGACTCGGACATATATTTGGGGAGGTTGTTACTCCCCCCATGACGTCCATAAACACCGGGAGCGTTGAGGTTGCCAGCGCGAGTTGCTGAATCCAGTGTTGCTTCTATTGCTTCTCCATCCACATCTCATGTGACCCAGCATTCCTCTTTCGAGGTGCCCCTTCCCTCGGCCTCCAGGACCCCTGCTCTCCCTGTGGCTCTCCTCCTGCCTCCCCCCACCTCCCCCACGGGCTTCCTCATCCAAGGGGGTCTCCCCATCGTCCTCGTTGTTCAGGTCAGAAATCACGGTGGTGGCATCGGCCCCTCTCCGTCTTACGCATCCCATCCAACAGCAAGTCCTATGGGCCCTCATCTCTCTCAGATGCTGCATGAGCCTCCCGAGTCGTGTCCCTCTTTCTGTCCCACTTAAATCCATTCTCAAGAGCAGCCAGCATGACCCTGTGAAAACATGTCAGCTCAAGCCAGCTCTCCACTCAAATGCTCCCATGGTGCCCATTTCACTTAGAGCCAAATCCTTGTAGGGTCTACCGATCTCTCCTGGATCGGGCTTCGGATGACTTTTCTGAGCTTGACCCTCCCCCTACCCCCAACCCCTCTGCTCCAATGCACGTAGGCTCCTTCTAGTTCTCAACTACCCCCACCATACCCCTACCCCAGGGCCTTTATACTGGCTGTTCTCTCTTCCTGGAATGGTCTTTCCCTAGATACCCAAGGGGTTCCCTCCTTCACTTCCTCCAAGGCTCTGCTCCAACATTGCCTTCTCGATGAGGAACCCCTGGCCATCCTATGAAGATTACCAACTGCCCCCTAGCCCTCCTGATCTTCAATGTCCTCCACTCAAACATACCTACCCCCCCAGGGTAGAGATCTTTGTGTTCAACCCCATGGATCCCAACGCCTAGAACAGAGGAGGCACTCAGCAAGTGTTTGTTGAATAAATGAAGTGGGAAAAGAATGCCATAAAAACAAAATGCTTTAATTGTAAACTATATCATATACCAAAAGGTGGTATGTGTATATAACCTTTACATATAGTTTAAAGAAGAATACACACCCAAGTACCTCAAACCCAGCTTAAAATAAAAATAGGGCTGTCCATTTGAGCCCCTGTATGCCCCAAATCACAGGCCCCTGACACCCCCAAAGTTAATTACTATCCTTCATTTGCCTGAATCATTCCTTTGCCTTTCTTTAATGTTTTCCGCATACGTATGTCTCCCTAAATACATGTAACACATATTCTGCATCTACATGATAGATATGATAAATATTGCTGATTCACATGTTTTAAAAATATATAGAAGTGCTGACGGTTATCGTCTCCAAATTATGGGTGACTTTTAATTTCCTTCTCATTCTTTTCTGTATTTTCCAAGCTTTTATAATAAATATATATCGCTTTTGCAACCCGCAAACAAGGAGATACACGGCCACAGATACCTGAACTGTTTCATTGTGAAACAAGAAGCACGCTGGTTTGCGAAACAAATAAATATTGTTTCTGCACTTAGGTCCCTCTAAGACTTACCCTCAAAAAAGGTTCAGATCTGTTTAATGTGGTGGAGAAGCAAATATTGCTGAAATGCATCTCGAACCGGACGTGCCCCAAGTGGCTGGCTGGGTGAGCTGCAATGAAGCAGGTGCTCCGGGTGTAGCTCTGGGCTCGGCTCTGGGAGAAGTACCTGGTGTCCGGAACTGCTGCTCCTTCCATGATTTGTGAGCCGATGTGCGTCCTGAGCGGTGACTTGTCTCTTCTATTACAAAGGACACCAACAGTCCTACATTTTTACTCCTTTCCCTCTGTCTCTCTGGGCGAGGCACTGTGTGGGGCAGGGGGCTGGGGGGTTACACCAGGCCCCCCTGCCCCACCCACCCTCACCCTTGACGTGACCTTGGACCAGCGGCCTCAGAGCCCCAGCGTCCTTCTCTGCAGCCGGCAGATGGCACCCAGAGGAACATCTGCCCTGTGTGTTTCTGTTTTTCATCTTTTTCCTTAGATTCATTCTTCTTCTTTCCTCAAGGTCACCGAGCCAAACTGCCTGGACCTCTATTCTGGCTCCGGGCAGACTCCCTTTCTCCATGCCTCTGTTTGCCCATCAGTGAAATGGAAATGACACAGAATCCCAAGGCGGATGACCTGAGGGAGAACTCAGAGCAGGGGCTGCTCACCACAAGCTCTTGGTAAATGTGGGCAACATTCCTTCTACACTTTTTTCCCTCTACTATTTTGGGAGTTAGACATTCTGTTTCTAGTTTTTTAGCAGTTGCTCTTACATTTTTTTAAACATGGATACTTAACCTAACAAACCTGAAGTTAATTAGTATCTCCTGTATTGTGAAAGGTTGCCCTGAATCACCAGGATTTGGGACGCATTTCAATGCACTTTACACATCCTTATGGGCCTCCCCTACTTTTCGTGATGTATTTTACTTTTATCTTCTTATTTTTTAAGGATTTATTTATTTATGAGAGAGAGAGAGAGTGGGGGGAGGAGCAGAGGGAGAGGGAGAGAAGCAAACTCCCCGCTGAGCGCGGAGCCCCATGCACAGGGCTCGATCCTATGACATGACCCCCAGACCATGACCCGAGCCAAAACCAAGACCCTGTCCTTCTAGGGCACCCATGTCCTGCTCCATGCAGTCCCAGGGTGGCACCATCCCTTGCCCCCGCACAGGCTCTACAGAGGGGAGGCTGTATGGAGCACCCACCCCCCACTCCCCTGCCCTCTCTCTGGTAGGGTTGATGGTGGCTGGTAAATCCATCCTTGAACCAGCCTTACCTTGGGAGCCCAGGAAGGACAGGCACTGGGCCAGGAGCAGAGCCAAAGTGGGCAGAGGGTGGAGGGAAGGAGACCATAGGCACTCGGAGTCAGGCTGGAAGCTACATTTTTAACACAGGCTGCTTCCATTTCACAGAAGCCAGGAACCACAGGTGCTCACCCATAAGAGCCAATCAGGGCTGAAGGCACCTTCTACGAGGATGGAAATGTTCCATATCTGCTTTCCCCAGTACCGTAGCCAGGAGTTACCATGGCTCTTGAGGACTTGAAGGTGGCTAATATGACTGAGGAAATGAATCTTAACTTTTATTTAATTTTACTATAAATAGCTGCATGTGGCCGGTGGCCGGTGGATAGTCACGCAGCACTAAGCCCCACTCCTCCTTCCCATCCCGTGCAGTGCACAAACAGCAGGCTGACATTTTACATTTACCTCCGGGGTGGGCCGCTCAAGAGCGGGCAGCCTCAGGCTGCATCAATGATGAATGAGCAGCCACAGCTGTGAGATCAGGCCTCATCCCCTCCAGGTTCCTGGAACCCCAGGGGAGAAGGATGCCGCCTTCTCAGGCAGGCGGGCTGGGCCAGGCCAGGGCAGACAGGGGCCACCAGGGCAGGCCTCGTCCCAGCCATGGCACAGACCTCTGCCCTCCAGGTATGGGTGGCAGAGTGGCCTGCCTTGCCCTCCCCACTGGCTGCATCTGGCCCCAGATGGGAGCCCCATGACTGGCCCCAAGGGCGTTCCCACCCCCTGAGTGCCACAGCCAGCTGGAATTGTCCGAATCCTCCAAGGTGGCAATAAAGAGGCCAGGAAGGCAGCAGTGGAATCCAACCCCGGCTGGAAACGAGGAGAGTAGAGACACTCCCCCCGCTGCTGTGAGACCTTGGTGGGAGAGATGGGAGGACACTTCTGCCATCTTTAGTTACAGAGCCTGTGGTCTGGACAGGACCATCTGAGAGGCACCAGTAACCCCCCGCAGTGTCTTAGAGCAGAACTGAGATAGGATTCAAGGCAAATAGTTTTTTGGGAGGTGACCCCAAAACGCAGGAAGCACCATGAGAAGCAGGGCAGGTGTTTTAGACTGAATTACGTCCCCACGAAATTCTTATGTTGCCGTCCTAACCTGCACTGTGTGCCCGTATTTGGAGATTGGGCCTTTCGGGAGATAATTAAGGTTAAATGAGTTCATAAGAGGGGGACCCTGATCGAATAGGACTGGTGTCCTTGTAAGAAGAGAGAGAGGGGCGCCTGGGTGGCTCAGTCGGTTAAACGTCCGACTCTTGGTCTCAGCTCCGGTCTTGATCTCAGGGTGGTGAGTACAAGCCTCACGTTAAGTAGGCGCCCAGCATGGACCCTACTTAAAAAAGAAGAGGAAGAGACACCAGAGCGCTTGTTCTGTTTCTCTCTGTCTCTCTGTCTCTCTCTGTCTAGGAGCAGAGAGGAGGCTGTGTAGACACAGCAAGAAGGGGGCCTTCTGCAAGCCAGGAGAAGAGCTTTCACCAGGAACCAACCCTGCAGATGCCTTAATCTTGGACTTTCCGTCACCAGAACTGTGAGAAAATAAAATTCTATTGCTTAAGCCACCCAGTTTGTAATTTTCGTCACAGTAGCCTTCACAAACTAATACAGGAGGGAAGGCGGCTAATAAGGGGTATATTGTCAAGCCACCGAGCCAATATTTCCTCTGCCCTAAATCACCCAGGGCTGGGTACCAGACAGCTAGTGACCACCCCGTGGCTCAGAGCCCACTCACATTGTTCAAACCAGCCAGTCCTAGGCTGTTTCCCCTGCCTCGCCCTACCTCCTAACCCACCCAGAGCCCCGAGCTGACTCTGCTGTGCTAAGCGCCGCTGGGACACACACTTAGCAGGTGCAGGGAGCGGACGGAGCGGCTGGGCTCTGACCAGGAGCCCAGGAACAGGGCCGCGCTGGGAGGAGAGGGGAGGCTGAGGCAGGTTACGTAAGATGGGGAGGCTCATGCACATTTGTAGGCTTGGGGGAAGGGTCTGGGAGGGCGGGCCAGATGGCGCATGTCCCCTTGGGTGCCCTCCCACACAGGCTGTGACGATGCTTCCCCGAAGACCATCAATAAATGACTGAAGGTCGACATCAATCCACAGACCTGAGGTCCATTTTATTTCTGACTCCTGTCTTTCCTAGGGGTTGCTCTGGATGTTGAGAAGGTGACCCCTGGGCCCTAATAAAAATAGCAGACTCCCCGCACCTGCAAAATGTTTTGCCAACGTGCTTTTCCCGCTGGTAGCTTTTCCCACCCTGGCCAGCCACATGTGGGTCCCTGATCACGGGGCTGTTCCCCATTTGCAGAGAAGGGGGTTGGAAGGACACCCTTTGAGGGTGGGGCAGTGGCCTGTCCCCACAGAGGCCGTGATTCTGGCTTGTGCGGGAGCTTGTGCGGTGCAGGGAGACAGCGGACAAGGACAGGGCTGGATGGAGGGGTGGTCTGTTACAGCCAGATCCCCCCGTCTCCCAGAAACAGAGGCAGGCACTCTCTTGACAAGAGGCTTTTTTTTTCTTCAGAGGAGCGTCTCTTCGAGATTTCTCTTCAAAAGACGGAGGCACATCTGAGACGTTCTCTTCCCCCACTACAAGGCCATAGATTTTCCTCACCAGTCTCCACTCCTACCCTGTGAGTTACAGCAGCTTCTCGGTCATTTATTATTCATCATTATTACGGTGACATATTCAGTCGTCTAATTCACTGTCTCCAAGCGCAGACTTCATCTCGTTCCTTAAACGCTCGCCCGGCTGGAATTTCTTCTGTCAAACTCCTGGCCCTGCTCTGGCCTTATCTTTCCCCAAACAGGCATGATCATTTAGAACTTTATTGGCGATCTCATAAAAGAGCCCTTCAGAAACAATCAGGGCTTCGATCTATCACCGATCACTTAGCACTTAAGGGAGGACACCACAGGATGACATGAAAATGCCCCATCTTGAGGTGCCACGGAGGAAGTTCAAGGTGCCACCGCCACAGTCCCTCCTGGGTCAGAGGAGGCATCAGATACGTCCCTTGGCTCCCGAGGGATGCCCTGACTGCCACATCTGTGGAACGCCTGAGAAGGGTGGAGGATGAAAGCTAAGACCGTGGATTCCTTCAGGGAGGCAGCAGGCTGTTGGCTCGCTGGGAGGGGCGGTGAGTCCTCAGACCCTCTGCAGTCACTCCTGCTGGGGCCCCCACGGCCCACTCACCCTGTTCCCACCCACACGCTGCCTCCTACTTACTGCCCAGAGGGACCTCTGCTGTGGACCCTGACCTTCACTCCCTCAAAACTTGCCTGCCCTATTTCTGTGCCTTTTAGGGACCTGCCTCCTCTCACTGATCTAAGGCAGTGCTGCCCGATAGGACATCCTGCGGTGATGGAGACATTCTCTAACCGCACTGACCAACAGGTAGCCACCCGGCTGTATGTGGCTACTGAGCACTTGAAATGTGCAATTGCAGTTGCAATCAACAACTGCATTTTTAACCTTATTTAATTTTAAGTTAAAAGTCAATAGCCACATGCGGCCGGTGGTGACCGATTGGAGAGGCAGGGCTAACGGGGGGCTTATCTGTTCGTGAGGCACGTCGACTCTCCCAGAAAACAGTCATAGTTAACACCAAGTTCCTGACAGGTGCTAGGCATGATGTTAGGTGTGCTCTGTGCCTCACCCCATTTCATTTTCATGGCAACCACGTGAGGTGGGTATCCTTAGATGCCATCCTGCAGACAATAAGACTAAAACTCAGGGAAGGTTAAGTCACATTACTGAGAAGAGATTCAGATTCGGGCAGCCCAGAGTGGAGGCTAGGAGAAAGGGGGCAGGCTTTCTCCAGGCCCCAGGGGTCTGTGTGATAGGCTGGGCTCTGTGGCATATCTCACCTCGCTGGGCCCCAGGAGCAAGAGGACACAGGGCTGTCCAATGTCCTTCCGCCATCTCTGGGTGGCTAGGAATATTACTGTCCTTTCTCTGGTTAAAGAAAGCTTGACACTCCTCCCAGGACAGGATGATCCACCCCAGCTGGGGTCTCACTTTACCCTCTTTCCCGTGAGCCTCAAACAAGAGGAAATGTTACAGCAGCAGGGATTTAGGTTAGCCATGAAGGGTACTTTGCAGGCCCTGGAGTGAGCTTCAAGGGAGATGACACAGCTCCATCTTTGAAGAACCATAAAAGCAGCACAGCTTTCTGCCTGGGATCATGATGACAGGGTTCTGTCCAGAGGCAAGGGGAGGACCAGACGACCCCCCCACAATGCTCCCTCAGAGCCTGTAACTTTTTTCTATGAAAACTGCTATTTGTCATTAAAATCCCTCTGTACGTTACTGGAGGAAAGGCAATACGGAGCAAGATTTAAAGAAATAACTCTGGGACTAATGGGGGGCCCCTCTCACATAGATTGATTCTCCTCGGATACATCCCTTCTGTGTTAACCCTTGGTTTCTGCTCCTCTTCTCAGGAAAAGTCTGCTTCTCCCTCCCATGAATAGCTTTGTCTTCCTCACACTCTCTGAGTCTTACGATAAGAAGCCGTTCCAGCAAATGCTGCCGTTGGGACTAATGGTCTGTCCTTCCTGCACTGGCTGGAACATTCTCTGTTCCTGGGTCTGAGACACCCCTACCCGCAGGAAGTGACGTGGGGCTTGCTTTTCTGATCAGATGCTCCATCCCTAAAACAGAACAAAACTTCCATCACCCTCATGCTCTCTTCCAACTCATTGTGGGGGGGATGTCGGGTGTCGCCAGGCAACCAGCTGTTCTGCTCTCTCCCCACCCCAGAAAGCAGCCAGGTCACCAGCATGTGAGTCTAGAAGCAGCTTTACATTTTCCTTCCAATTCCTTTTTCTTTTTTTTTTTTTTCAACCACCGCTACTTTTGTTCCTCTAAGATCAGTCTCTCCATTGCTTTTTCCCCAATCTTGCTAACTGGATGAAAAACAGAGATCCCTCATCCATTTGCGGCAGGATTACACAGATCCACACTGCATGTAGATGTGCAAAGTGTAGCTTCTTTATTCCTCTACAAATAATATCTACACAATAATCCGATCTTCCTCCCAGGCCCCCACCCGGTTTACAGCTGGAGGAAGGGGAGGGGAGAGAAGAAAACAAAATGCAGGGCAATGCAGTCAATATACATCCTTCCATAACCTAATAGTTTCTTTATTCTCTTCAGGGTTCCTCTGCCTTCCAGTCATCAACAGCTCCCCGCCCCCGGCAGCCCCCTCAAGATTGTGTCCCAGCCTGTGTGGATGGTGGGTGGTTTTATGACCTCATGGCACTAGGGTGAAGGGGCCCTGGCCTTGGATGAACATGTGGCTGGTGTCTCCTGAGAAGGACGGGCTACACAATTTGCAGAGCTCAGTGCCAAAGGAAAATATGAGGTGCTTTGTTCAAAAATGGCTAAGAATTTCAAGAAGGTGACAGTGGAGCATTAAACCAAGCGAGAGCCCATCTAAGCGCAGGCCCTGTGACCTGCACAGGCCCATAGAATTGGCCCCACCCCTGGTGTTCATGTGCAGACCTGCCTCTTGTTAAAGTCTATGGCCGGGTGAAGGCGGTTGGAGTCTGTTCTCCTGAGACTTGGTCAGAGCTGCTCATGACTCTGGCCTTTCTTACCTCTGGGAGGGGTGCTGGGTCCCATCCCCCACCAGGGCACAGGAGGTTGGCCCTACAGCCCTTTGATATGGAGCCCACAAGTCCCAGAGCCAGAGATCCCAACCTCAGTCCAATTGGGAAGCCCACCCACCTCATCCCTGTCCCAGGAATGTGGGTACTTCCAGTCCCGCCCACATCACATAGAAACACGGGCACTTGGAGGAGCTGGACTCGGGGCTTCCCTCTTCCTATGGTGGGGAAGGAAGGCTGGGAGGCCACCTGTCCCCACCCCCACCCAGAATTCTAAAAAGGAAGTATAACAGAGGCCCCTATGTAATGCATCACCCATATGGGCCCCAAGCCTACGGAGAGACGTTTATGACAGGCTCAGTACCCCTGTCCCCATGTCCCTCTTACTGCATGAGCCACTAAGCTCAAAGGGACAGACTCCCTCTGATTCAGTCCACCAGGCTGGCTTCTTGATCTACTAAAGGGCAAGCTGAAGTAATTTCAAGAACCCTTACTTCTCTTGACCAAACCTAGCTTCCTTAATCTTGCTGCAGACTTAAAAATCTTATTTTGTGCATCAAAACTGATATTAGCTTTCTTCCTTTTTGCAGGGCTGGTATAACTGCCTTAATCCCCCACTCTGTCTCCCAGGAAACTGAAATGGCTTTGTGTCCACATCACATGAGTCTTGAGCGGTCAGTGGACCAATTTCATAAGATCAAGTGCCAAAGGACAGAGAGTGTGGCCCCATGGCTCACACATGGCAGAGAGACCCACCCTGCCTAGTTGAGGTCCCTGTGCTAGAGAGGCAAGGGCGGGAGATTAAGAGGTTTCCCCCCTTTCAGGTGAAATTTGAAGGAGAAACAAGTGTGAATTTTGCAAAGGTGAGTGGAGATGAACAGGTGCAAGAAAATGGGAGGGGGGAGGGGAGACACCCACCCTGGATTAAAGGGGCAGTCCCCAGCTCCTGCTCACTTTGCCACAGCGGGGAGTGCTGGTCCACTAAGGTTTTTACAGATTTTTTACGTTTTTAATGTTGACAATTCATTCGATTTTTAAAAAAATAATAAAACTGTGTGGTACATCATGTAGGAACCAAACAAAGCATGTTTTCTGGTTGAACCCAACCACTAAAAGAATGGAGGGAAGGGCGCCTGGGTGGCTCAGTTGGTTAAGCAACTGCCTTCGGCTTAGGTCATGATCCTGGAGTCCCTGGATCAAGTCCCGCATCGGGCTCCCTGCTCTGCAGGGAGCCTGCTTCTCCCTCTGACCCTCCCCCCTCTCATGTGCTCTCTGTCTCTCTCACTCTCTCTGTCTCAAATAAATAAATAAAATCTTTAAAAAAAAAAAAAAAAGAATGGAGGGAAGACTGGATACTGGGAATTGGGGGATGGGGTGAGACCAGAGGGGCAGATCTTGCAGGATTATGTTGTATTCTGAGAGAAATGTGTTCCCACCACTGGGAAGCTGTGACATGGTCTCAAACAAGGCAAAGTCACCACCAGAATTGTGTCTTGAAGAGACCCCTCTGGTTGGCGCATGGAGCCTGGCTTGAAGGAGAGAAAGTGGACATGGGAAGACCAGTTAGGAGGACAGAGCTGAGGATGAGGTGGCAGCGAGCAAGGAGAGATACTTAAAAGGTGACACTGGTGAGCCTTAGAGGTAGACAATCATTAAATAAGCCAAGAATTGATTCCCTGGCATAAGCCAAAACTACGAGTAAGATCAACTCAGGAACTGGCAAGATGTGGACCAATGGAAACTCTGGTTCACTGCGGATGGGAACATACAATGGTACTCCCACCTTGGAGAACAGTCCGACACTTTCTTTGAGAACTTAAACATGCTTCTACCATGTGAGCCATTCTTTTCATTTCTAGGCATCTACCCAAGAGAAACGAAGTCCCCACATGTCCCCACAGAGACTCAAACACGTG
Organism: Leptonychotes weddellii; assembly: GCF_054177405.1. Taxonomy (NCBI): domain Eukaryota; kingdom Metazoa; phylum Chordata; class Mammalia; order Carnivora; family Phocidae; genus Leptonychotes; species Leptonychotes weddellii. Next base: position 5,114,314 of record NC_138373.1, on the reverse strand, counting down.
TCCACAGCCGCTTCATTCACAATAGCCAAAAGTTGGAAACAATCGAAACGTCCATCAATGGGTGAGTGGATACAGAAATGGTAGTGTGTCCATCCAATGGAACGCTATTCCCCAATTACTCATAGATAACCACGTAAATCAGTCTCACCTCATTCTACTGAGTGAAAGAAGCCAGGCAAAAGAATACATGCAATATGACTTCATTCTACAAAATGCAAATGAATGGAAAGACCTATCAGTGGTCACCTTGGGGTGGGAGGGTGAGAGGTGAATTTCAAAGGGCCGTTAGGAAACTGTGGGAGGCAACAGAAATTTTTATCTTGAGTGTGGTGATGGTTTCTATGTATATATCAAATTGTACACTTTAAATATGTACAGTTTAGCACACTTCAATTATATCTCAATAAAATTGGAAAAACATTAACTCAAGGAACCAGAATAAAACATTCTGAGGAGAGCCCCACCTCCACATTGGCTCTACATTTCTGCCTCTTTCAACCCAATTTCTAATTTTAGACAGAAAATAAAAAAGTGGGGGGAGACACCAAAGTGAGATCTCACTTTAGAAAGGTGTTGAAAATATATTAAACACTGAGATTTACCATAATAAATTAAATGAATAATTTTGGATCTCTCTCATCAAATGTTAAAAAAAATTTTTTTAATTAGCAAGTACAGAGAAAACTAACATGAGCTAATAATTTTAAGGAATCTATCCTATTATGTTCTAATGAGTGGTTTTTTAAAATTTGATTTTATTTTTCTAATGGAAGTTTTTATTTCCAAGACTTCATAAAGGGGCTTTCCGATTACATGTTTTTAAAGTACAATTTGAAGAGAACAAGTCAGCTTTTAAACAATTATATAATGATGTTCCCACAGGGCACAAACTTGGAAACTAACCGGTCCTTAGATTCAGTTCCTGTTTCTTGTTTATTGTGAGGCCAGGGACAAGTCCCCGTGCCTGCCAGAGACTTGGTTTCTCCATTTGGAACACAGAACTAAAAACCCTCTCACCTCCAGTAGCACAAACTATGAAGACTGAAGAAGGATTTCCTCCTTCTATAGTGGTAGCTGATAATTATTAGATTTTATACTCAGTCCTAAAATTGCTGTCTCCCAAAAGGATATTTGAAAGGAGGAAATTGCAATGCTCATTCCCTTTGTTCAAGTCTGAATGTTGATCATACAATGAACTGGATGCTTCTGGATGCATCGTAAAACGTTCTCAAAACAATCCCACTTTTCGTTCCTCACCTGCCAGGCAGCTGAACCGCAGCTTTATGAAATATGACGTGAGTCCTCTTTTATAGCCAGGCATTCATCTTCAGACTCCTTGGCATATGAGTCCCTCCAAGTTATTTTATTATTTCCAAGAAACTGTAACTGAGCTTTTTTATATACCTTCTGTTGTCATAAGAGTGATCACACATAAAGCATGTCAACCAAATATGAGAAGGGCATCCTTCATGTAGTTTATGGTTTCCTTGAGACAACCACTCTCTGGGCCTGGTCAGCTGACAGCTTTGAGAGGGTACTGAATGTGGCTTTTAAGGAAAGTAAACCTGGGACCTGTAGAAGGTCCTTCCTTGGTCAGTTCAGCCAGCGGTCTGGGGTCCCCCCAAAGCTACTCCTAGCAGATGGGGGCCTGGTGGGCCCCACCCAGGCCTGCAGCTGCTGCCGGGTGAGCCAGGGTGCTGAGTTTGGGCTAGATGGCTAAGGACCAGCTTTCCCTCTGTTCCCCACCCCACCCCCACCTGAGGTTCCAGTCCAAGATTTCAACCCCAAGGTCGCCTCCCCCTTTCCTCTCTCATCTTGTTCCAATGAGGCAGACCTGGTTCCAGCTTGCCTTCCTGGGCCTCAATTTCTCAGTCTTTAATATGGGGATAGAAAATACGCCAGAGCATCAGGGAAATCCAAATCAAAACCTCAATGAGATACCACCTCACACCAGTCAGAATGGCTAAAATTAACAAGTCAGGAAATGACAGATGTTGGCGGGGATGCGGAGAAAGGGGAACCCTCCTACACTGTTGGTGGGAATG
>NC_138373.1:5093022-5111769 GCF_054177405.1 Leptonychotes weddellii | reverse complement strand
TATTGAGGAGGGCACATTCTGCATGGAGCACTGGGTGTTATGCACAAACAATGAATCATGGAACACTTCATCTAAAACTAATGATGTAATGTATGGGGATTAACATAAGAATAAAAAAAAAAAAGAACATGGGCAAGAACATGTCAGGTGGAGGGAATGGCATATCCAAGTGTTATGAGTTGAATTGTGCCCCCCAAATTTCGTATGTTGAAGTCCCACACCCCAGCGCCTCAAAATGTGACCATATTTGGAAAGAGGTTCGTTTCAGATGTAATTAGTTAAGATGAGGTCATTAGTAGGGGTCCTAATTCAATATGACCTGTGTCCTCATTCTGGGAAAATGGGGACACAGTGATGCTCACATAGGAGAATGCTATGTCAAGAGACACAGAGAGAAGACAGCCATCTACAAGCCAAGGAGAAGGGTCTAGAACAGATTCTCTCTCACAGCCCAGACACTGACCTTGGACTGCTGGCCCCCAGAACCGTGAGCTAATAAACCCATGTTGTTTGACCCACCTGGTCCGTGGGGTTTTTTTACAGCAGCTCTAGCAGATGAGTTCACCAAGTCACAGAGGCCTGAATGAAAGGGCATGGTGTGCGGGACTGTGGACCGTTTGTAGCCAAGTAGGGAGCAGGAGTGGTACTGATGAGGTGTGGGGGTGGGGTGCTCAGAGCCACGTTCAGGAGTTTAGGGTTCGTCTCGGGTCAGTGGGGAGACAAGGAGGCCTTCTAGCCAGCAGGGAAATTGGTCAGTGTGGGCTTCAGGACCCACTGTGGCTGCAGACTGGAGGAAGCTGCTACCGCCACCTACCCAAGAGACGGAGTTCACGGACAAGGGGTGGTGGGAATTGGGCAGTTCCAGGCGTTTGTGGGCCTCCTGGTCAGCAGGACTCCTGGGGGCTCGCAGAGGGGAGGCATGTATCAGTCACACACGCTGGGCGGCTGAACCTACAGACGTTTATTCTCTCACAGTCTAGAGGCTGGAAGTCCAAGATCAGGGTGTCGGCAGGGTTGGCGTGTCCTGAGGGCTCTCTCCTCGGCTTGCGGATGGACGTCTCCTCCCCGTGTTCTCACATGGTTGTCCTTCTGTGTGTGTCTGCATCTTAAACTCCTCTTTTTGTAAGGACACCAGTTATGGGGGGTGAGGGCTACCCTAATGACCTCATCCTAGCTTTTCAATCCAAATGTGCATGTATTGAGCCCATATTAAATGGGACAGTTAAGAAATGACCCTCTCCCCAGCTCCTATTTCTTGCTGATTCACTTGCTTTCTACAATCATGCAAACTTCTATAACGTGCTTACGTACAGAAGCTCAGACTCCCCAGAAAGCGGTGGGTAACGCAGCCCAGGTGAGTGGCCGTCATCTGAAGCTTGCATGGAGCTTGAGTTGTGGCTTCCTATGTAGGCACCAGGCTGGCGCCCCAGTCATGGGCTCTGTGGAATGAACAGCCTTGACATCTGCATGATCTTGACTCACAAGGTGTGAATGGAATTGAAATCAGCTGTGGCCCCAGTGGCTTCTCCCCACAAAGCTGGGGGTGGTTGGCTTTGCATCAGTAGAGAATTCGAATGCCTGTGTGTGTCTTTTTCTTTTTTTCTTTTTTGAGAGAGCACGAGTGGGGGTAGGGACAGAGAGTGAGGGAGAGAGAGCTGTCTATTCCTTTTTTTTTTTTAATTTATTTATTTGAGAGAGCACACCCAAACGGGGAGGGGCAGAGGGAGGAGAGAGAGCTGTCTGTGTCCTTTTTTTTAAGATTGATTGATTTGAGAGAGAGAGCACACGGGGGAGGAGGGGGAGAGCCGAAACCAAGAGTGAGACACTCACCCGACTGAGCCACCCAGGCGCCCCTGTGTGTATTCTTTAAACATGTGTCAGTGGCTTACTCCAGGGATGGTGTGAGCAAAGTCACAGCTAGGGCAAACGGGCCTTCTCGAGTCAGCATGGTGCCGGCGGGGAGCACAGAAGGCTCTAGAAGGAAGACAGGCCCTAGAGGATGCTAGACAGGGAGCCGTGCTGGGCTTTAATAGAATCCTCAGCTCCACATCCCTGAAGGCTGCATTCCAAGCTGGTTGTCTGCCTCATTTTATGTACCTCTTTATTTTTTATTTATTTTTTAAGAAAGAGAGAGTATGAGCCAGAGGAGGGGCAGAGGGAGAGAGAGAGAATCTCAAGCAGGCTCCACGCTCAGCAAGGAGCCCCATGCGGGGCTCAGTCTCACAACCCTGAGATGATGACCTCAGCCAAAATCAAGAGTCAGTCACTTAACCGACTGAGCCACCCAGGCACCCCATTTATGTACTTCTTTAAAGACCCTATCTCCAAATACAGACACATTCTGAGGTATAGGGGTTTAGCACCCCAGTATATGAATGGGGGGAGACACAGTTCAGTCCATAATGAAGGGATACCCATATTTTGTTGCAGTTTGCATTCAAAGCCCATGGCTTGCTGTGACACCCAGAAGAACCCAGCACAGGCTGGCCGCTCCCCCAGACTGGCCCTCGCAAGGCCAGTTTTTCCTGAGAATTTGTTTTTGTCTGGGTTCAGCCTTCCCAGCACGCTCAGGAATCTAATTTTCATTCATTCGAGTGAATTTATCGAGCTGGCTCCACACCAGACGTTGATTTTCTGGGCACAGTGAAATGGCTCCATCTGTCTTGGGGGTGAACTGGCACCAACCAAGTTCAAAGAAAGTGATAAATAAAAAACCACAATGCCAATTTAGTGATTTGCCCTGTGAGATAACAGCCACCGGGCATGCAAGTTGATGGGCCCCAGCCTCTCTCCCTCAGGCGACCTCCAACGAGAGCCAGATGACCACTGGGGGCCACTTTGGGTGGACAGACTCTTGCAGGCTAACCACACTTTCTTGGCTAGCAGGCAGGCCTCCTGGAGAATGACTGATGCCCCCAAATTTGCCTGATTAGCCTGGAGTCAGAACAAGGAGAGTGAGGAAAACTTGAGCAGGGGCTTTGGGCCCACACAGCCTGAGGCTCTCTCTCTCCCATGCCAGGGATCAGCCCTGGCATGCGGGCTTCGATGCCTTAGCCAAGATGCCTCCTGCCCTGTCCCCGCTGGACGGCCCTGCCCACAACTGTCTCCAGGCCCTGGCTTACCAGTACCCCGCCCCTTTCTACGTGATCTACTTCCAAACAGTATAATTCAATTGGCCAGATTTCCATTGACTAAAGTTGCGGAGCTCTGCCAGGCTACCTCCAGGAATGTGCCCCCGAATCCCAGAATTCTGGGTGTTTCCAAAGCCTCTAGCCTCTCACTCATTCACAGACCCTGGGTCCCCCCACAGAGGCAAATCCCAGGTAGGGCAGAGATGTAACTTCTCTGGGCAGAGGTAGATTTTCGGTAAAGCTAAGGGAGCTCCAGCGTCAGGACCTCCTGTTTGCTTGGGCCCCAGTGAGAGCTGGAAGATCCTGGGAGTCATAGAGCATTCTAGGTAGAGAGAAAAGCCAGGAAATCAGCAAACATGTCTAGTAACTTGCCTAAAGAGATGGCAGAAGAAAGGGACCTGAATTCCCAGGGCTCCAAGACTTTGTGGTGATTTCCTTCCTCGTTCTAAATAAATATTCATTTTCATACCTAAGTTTGTATTGTATTTATGTATTCTTTTTCTCAAAGGGAATCCCTCAACTGATCAGAGCTTTGCTCTCTCAAACCCCGGATCCACTCCTGCTGCTTTGCCTTGAGTCCTCAGTCCAGAACGGTGCTGGGGGCAGGGGAGTGCCCCTCGAAGACAGACAGCTCCCTACCTTCCCGACTCACAGAAGCAGGCCCAATAGGTAGGTTGAAATGATGACCCAGAGGAAGAATCTGGCAATTTTTGGCATAGAGCCTTCGGTGTGTAAGGGAATATTGGATCTGAGCTCTGCCTGCACAGTGAAGAATACCCACTATCCCCTGGGCCACCCTCAAGGAGACCACCACTGTTGGGAATACCCACTTGGCTGGTGCCTTCATTTCATTGAAGGGAGAGACTTGTCTCTCTTAATAACACATGTCTTCGTGTTCTTTTCCAGGGACATTTTTAAGCTTACAAGAAAAAAAAAAAAACTTTGAAAATGGCTTTAAACGTTAAATCACGAATTTTTGTCCTCCCCCTCAAATTCAAAATAATGTATTTTTGCAAACGACAGAAACATCAGACATCTTCCCTCAGTCATCTGTCTGTCTGACAGACACATTTTTAGGGACAGGCGACTGCAGTGCTTAATTTACGTCTTTGTGTGTTTTAATGAGCTTTGTACCATTATTTTGATCTGGGAGTTGCTGCACGGCTCTGCATGTCTCATTAGTCTGGTTGGTTGTCATCTTCTTACCTGTGGAGAGCTCTGCCCCTACCCTGTGCTTTGTTTTGTACCTGCTGGCTCCCTCCCCGCCCCACCCCCATGTAAGCTGGGCTCCATATGGGAGTTCTTGGGGTGCCAAATCCTCCCTTCATTCAGGATAAAGTCTGTCACATGCGGGGCGTGAGCGGGAGGTGCATTAGCCAGGACCCCATCACCATGTGAACTGGTGGCAGGGCTCTGGACGCTGCAAGCTTCAGCTCCATGAGCAGACATCCACCTCCCCTTTCCAGGGTCTGCTTCCTCCTGCTCTCTACCCCCACTCCCAGCCGGAGCCCCAGACCCTTTGCCTCCCACAGCATACAGTGGCTCCGCCTCCCTCTGTAAGAACTGCCTCCTCTCTGAGCAGCAATCACAGAAGCTAATGCATGATTCATGGGAGGCTCTTGGCCTGGGAGTGAGCGCCAAGGGAGAGGATCATGAGGCCCCCAGAAGCACTTTGGTTCAGGGAACATTCTTTCATTGATGCACATCTGTGCTGCCTGGAAGTGCATTAAAGAGAATCAGATGTGCTGCTACTTCTAAAATAGCTTTTGAATGTGCAAAGTGCCCAGGGAGGATGGGGAATGGCACAGAGCTGACGACGCACTGGTCTGCTAGGGCTGCGTTCAGCTTTGCCCTTGAAGCACAAAGCACCCTGTGCCCAGTAGTGGCCCTTCTGGGCTCTTGGGGAAGAGCAGCCTGTCTCAGCAAGTGCTGGACTGCTGAGACTGCAGAGCCCCAGCCCTCCAGCCCCTCACCAAGCTCAGCTCTTTCGGCTCTGTGGCATTTTCAGAAACAGGGAGATCTCTGTCATCCTGCCTAACAAGGAGATCTCCCTATAGCCCCCACCAGAGGCCTAGCTTCGGGCAAAGTGGCCAGGGGGCCCAGTATCCTGGTTCAGGCCTCGCTCCACCACCCACGGCCTGCAGGCCTTGTTGGGCAAGTCACCAAGCCTGGGGATAAGGAAAAGTGTGCCCTACTGACTGAAAACTTCCCAGGTGGTATCCCACCAATTTCTGATCTGTTTCTCTCCATGCTATGGGGTACTCAGAGAGACCACTCATCCTGGGGGCAAGATTTACAGAGCTGCCGGGCAAGGAACACTGAATCAAGAATGTGTGTGAAGGCCAGGGCTTTGACCCAAGGCACATATATCCATCATGACTTCCAGTGGTAAGTGATTCAAATCTCAACACACAGAGGGAACTTACTAGCACCCATAGGTGAGGATGCCTTCAGGCACAGCTGTATCCAGGCATAGAAACAATGTTGTCCAGACTCTCTAGTGCTACGGCCCATGATGCTGCCTTCCCCTCCATTGGCTTCATTCTCAGGCAGGCCTGTCCCTTGTGGTGCCTTCACAGTTTTGCCAGCCCAGTGGAGGAATGTCCCTCTTGTCCAAGGGCTCAGTGAAAGTCTCTGTGACCAGGAAGATGGATTGAATGATGGGCTTGGGAATGAAGGGTGTCAGCACTACCCAATCCACACAAAATGAGGGAAGAGATCCCTAGAGGAAACTCAGAGTCATCAGAAGTACAGGGACAGTATGCTGGGAAGAGAGAAACACCAGGGACCCAACGTGGAGTGTAGAGAGGGGCCCTGTCAACCGTTCTGTGCTGTTTACACAGACTGAAGCAATCATTTGTCCTGTCAGGTTGTTCTCCCCAGAGCTCAGGTTCTAGCAGTTGGCATTTGAGCTGAGCTGCTGAGAGTAAGCATGAGTTTTCCAGATGGGAATGGAGGGAAAAGAGTTCCAAGCAGTGGGACCAGCATAAGCAAAGCCACTGACTGAGGTGTGAAAGTGCATGGCACATTCATAACCAGTGATCCCCATTCTTGTCAGCACCTCAAGGGCAGCAGAAATCACAGAGTGGGAAGACCACTGGTTTGGGAGTCAGACATGCTCAGGTTCAAACCCCAGCTCTGCCACATCCGTGAAATCTTGGCAGGTCCCTTCCTTTTGCTGGGGTAGAATTTACTACTAGGACACTGATATGCACAGGAGACCCTGAAGTCCCTTATGACACTGATATCTGCTGTTTTTACGGTGCCCCCTCCCACCCAAACACACCCCCATCCTGTGCCCTTCCCTGTCCACTCAGGCAGAAGACTACATTTCCCAGGCTCCCTTGCCCTCCGGTTTCTAGGTAGGTTTAGTCAGTGGGAGGAGCTAGTGCAAGACTGAAAGGTGGCACGGGAAAAGATGCTCAACATCACTAATTATTAGGGAAATCTGAGTCAAAACCATAATGAGATACCACCTCAGGCCCATTAGGATGGCTACTATTTAAAGCAACAGGGCACCTGGGTGGCTCAGTTGGTTAAGCGTCTGCCTTCGGCTCAGGTCATGATCCTGGAGTCCCGGGATCGAGTCCCGCATCAGGCTCCCCGCTCAGCGGGGAGTCTGCTTCTCCCTCTGACCCTCCACCCTCTCATGCTCTCTCTCTATCATTCTCTCTCTCTCAATAAATAAATAAAAAATCTTAAAAAAAAAATAAAGCAACAACAACAGCAGAAACTAACAAGTGTTGGCAGAGATGTGGAGAAAGTGGAACTCTGTGCACTGTTGGCGGGAATGTAAATTAGTATAGCCATGCTGGAAAGAGAATGGTGGCTCCTCAAAAAATTAAAACTGGGATTACCATTTGATCCAACAATGCCAGTTGTGGGTACATATCCAGTAATTAGAGAGCAGGGTCTCCAAGACATATTTGTACAGCCATGTTCATAGAAGTGTTATTCAGAGGAGCCAAAAGGTGGAGGCAAGCCAAGTGTCCATCAACGGATGAACGGATAAATGAAACGTGGTCCAGCCATACAATGGGATCGTATTCAGCCATTAAAAGGAAGTTCATTCTGGCACCTATTACAACATAGATGGACCTTGAGGATGTTATACTAAGTGGATTAAGCCAGTGCCAAAGAGACACCGTAGGAGCACACTTCCATATCTAAAGTGTCAAATCCAGGGGCGCCTGGGTGGCTCAGTCAGTTAAGCATCCAACTCTTGGTTTTGGCTCAGGTCATGATTTCAGGGTCATGAGATCGAGTCCTGTGACGCGCTCGGCGCTAAGCGTGGAGTCTGCTCGAGATTTTCCCTCTTCCTCGCCCTCTGCCCCTCCCCCCACTCAGGCGCTCCAAATAAATAAGTGAATAAATGAATGAATGAATGAATGAATTCCTTTAAAGTAGTTAAATCCACAGAAACAGAAAGTAGAGGGTGGGAACCAGGGCCTGGGGGAGTCAGTGTTTGGTGGGGACAGGGTTTCAGTTTGAGAAGATGAAAAAGTTCTGGAGATGGATGGTGGTGATGGTTACTCAGCAGTGAATGCACTTCATGCCACTACGCTGTACACTTACACATGGTTAAGATGGCAAATTTTGTTATGTGTATCTTATCATAATTTTTTTTTAAAAGACCGGGAGGCAGGATGGAGGAAGGAGCCAAGATCTGGCCCCCACTGTCCGGTGGGGCGTCCAGCCTTGCCGCTCCTCCATGGCTCTGGCACCTGCTGCTTGGTAATTCCCTCCATCGTCCCTTCTCCTGCCGACCAGCTACTGCCATGGCTCTGCCTTCCGCCTAACGGCCCCAGGTGCTGGGCTCCCGTAAAACCACTTCCTCCTTTGGTCTCACCAATCCCAGGGGCTGTTGCAGCTTCCAGGTTGCTAGTCTCTGAGTTGTCTCATTTTCCCCTTTAGGCTTCTCTGCTCATTAATCACCTGGGTAACCAACAAATTCACTCTGTTTCAATACCTTGAGTGCTTTCTCTTTTCCTTACTGGGACCATCTGTAATACACACTAATGTGTGTGTGGCCAGTGGGCAAGGGGCTCCCCAGCAGCAACCCCCAGCAATCCCCGACAGGCTGGGACACATGGGGAACCAGCAGAAGCCTGGGTGCTTGGCTGCCTCTAGGGCAATCTGCTCAACCATGAACCAAACCCCAAACAGCCAGCCTGGAGTCTCCATTTCCCCAGCAGGTGGGAAACATGAGGCAGAGTCTCCTCAGGTGAAAAGGAGAAATCAAAGAGAATCCACAAGCATTCTCTGCATGGTGTTCCGTAAGTAGCTGCAGAGTTTCATTATTTATACCTGCTTGCAGCAGACGCTCCTCCTCGAGCCTGAGCGGGGCTCCCATCGAGCCCTGGTGTGCCCTGGACTGACATTGGGGACACCCTGGGAAGTTGTCTCAATGACCCCTCAAATCCTCCTGCGTTTCCTCAGCTGGACCCCTCCTCGCTCAAGATCTGCCATCCTGAGCTCATTTCCCTTCCGACTCCAGGGCCGGCCACTGTCTCCCTAAGGACAGCCCTTCTGCAGAGCCAGGAGAGAGGAAACCCTGCTCCACTCCCCAGGTGAGCCGAGGCCCCGTCTGAATCCTGATGCCTCATCCATAGCCTCCAGCTTGCTGCCCCGACTCAGGCAGACGCATGGAGAGGCCATTTGCCGCTGGACCAAACTCCATCACGGAGAGCAAAGATGAGAAGAGGGCCTCCTGAGAACCCCCAAAACCAGCACCGCCCCCTGAGATGCAAGAGGAATGAGGCACAAAGAGGTGAGTGGGAGCCGATGTCCAAGGTCACACAATCAGTCGAGTGGTCAGGACAGGGTGGGCCAGGAGCCCCACGCCCCCAGGGGTGGACGGGGCTGGGAGTGGGGCTGCTAATGTCAGGGTTGCTCTCCCTGGGCCGTGTCTGGCAGGCCCGGGGTTGGGGGGAGCCACCCTCAGTGCGGTGGGCCGTCGCTGCCCTCCCTCATCTGAGGCACCCGCCTCACCCCAACCCTGGCTGCCCTCTCCCGAGGGGCGTCCCACCCTGCACCCTGGATCCCCCTCCACATCTGACTGTGGCCATGCTGCATTCCTTCTTGTGTCAGCCAGTTTCTGAATCGCAAGCCACAGAAAGGAACTCCGGTTAATTTGATCAGAGAAGGGAACTGATGGAAAAGGTATTGGGGAGCTCACAGACTCATAGGCAGGCTGGAGAACCAGACCCCCAAACAGGCAGAAAACTGGACAGCTGGGGCAGCAGGCCCGGCCAAGGTCAGGGAAGATGTGGCTGCCACTGGGGACACAGGGCCCACGTGGCCACTGGTATGACCGCCCCCCATCCCCCGACAATACCACCCCACCTCCACCACCCCAGCACCCCCACCACCCACCCCCAATCCCTCTACCACCCGTCACCAACAATAGCACCCCCACGCACTACCACCCACCATCCACTCCCACCACCCCCCACTACCCCCACCTCTACCACCTACTACCGCTCATCCACCCCCAGCCCCCACACCCCAGTCCCTCTCCTCATTCGTTCTGTGCCCAGAAATCCAGGAGCATCACCACTCTGCCTCAGGGCCTTCCTGGGAAGATGCTGGCCATTGCGGATGTCCCTCTTCAGTCCCCAGCCTGGTACCTGTGGCTGGAGATGGGCAGGTGGCATCCAGCGCCGTAGACTGCTCTGTTAGCTGTCCGCACTGCTCTGCACTGGTCCCCAGGAGGCCTCTGCCGTGTTTAGTGGCCCACAGCCCCGAGAGGAGCCACCCTGAGCACCACCTGCTGTTGGGGGGCTGAGTCTTTGGAGCCAAAGGCCACAGGCCCATCCCCATCCTGGCAGACCCAGAACCTTGCTGGTCCCCAAGGGCAGCTCCCTCCTCTGCTCCCAGCTTGACCCGTAAAATGGGAAATTCTGCTTTCCCTTCTGCCTTCCTGGGAGACACTGTGAGAGCAGCACTCACCCACCCTACTCTCCCTTCTTCCCTGTCATGGTGGGCCCTGGGCAGGGGCCTCAAGATGGGGAGGAAGGGACAGTCCCTCTGCCTCTCACCTGAAGTGGCCTCCCTCCTCTGTCAGCCCTTGGACGTGGGCAGCGGGACCTGGCCCTCTGCTCTGGCCCCAGGATGTGTTCGCGGTGCTGAGCAGACTCCCCTCACAGGCACAGAGGGTAGGTCCAGGAGGTAAGGCAAAGAATAGGGAACCCACTCTGGTTTCAGAACTCTCAGGGGCCTAACTCCCCTCTCCGGTGGTAAACTCTGCTTTTATTCTCCGAACAGAAGAATTACAAGTTGCCTGGAGACGAACACCTTTTGCCCTTTGAAATGCGATGCCCTCACCTCTCGCTTAGCTGTGGCATGCATTTTCATAATTCACAAATATTCCCTCTTCCCTTTGGGCTAGCCTCACTGCCCTCCCCACTCTGCTGTGATGACCCTGGCCCCTTTGGTCTGTCTGCCAACTGATTCCCATTTAGAGGGCCTAAGAGGCTGAATAGTGTCCCCCAAATCCATGTCCCCCCCCAGAACCTCAGAGCGTGACCTTATTTGGAAATCGGGTCTTTGGGGAGGAACGATTGAGGTTAGAGCTGAGAGCATACTGCTTTACGGGGGGCTCCAATCCAGTGAGAGTCTCCTCCTGAGAGACACAAGGGGACCCGCAGGGACAAAGGCCCCAGGAGGACGGGCAGAGACTGGAGTGAGGTCTACGAGCCCAGGAAGATCAAGGAGCTCCAGGAACCGCTAAAAGCTGAAGAGATAAGAACAGATCCTCCCCCGGGAGCCTTCAGAGGGAGTGTGGCCCTGCCGACAACTTGCTGTTGGTCTTTTGGCCTCCAGAACACTGGGAGAGTACATCCCTGCTGTTTCGAGCCACCCATTGACAGTACTAATACAGAGAGGGTACGGGGTGGGGAGCCAGCATCCCGAATCGCCCACAGTGCTTGACCCTCAGCCACAGACGTGCCCAACCTCTCCCCTCCCAGGACTCCACTGCAGTGCATGAAGCTGGGGCTGCCGCCTCTTACAGGCAGCCTTTCGGTTCAGAGTCTTGGAAAGCAGAGTGACCGGTGGTCCTTCCCCCAGAGCCAGCCAGGCTCCGGAGTGAGTAGCTCTAGCTCCCCCCAGACAGCCAAGCAGTGGGGCCCAGAGCCTGGAGGCTACCCCTCTGCTTGCTTATTTCCAGGACGGTGTGCCCAACATTGCCCCCACCCCCACACCAGTTTAACAGTAACTTTTTTTTATGTGACTTGCTCATTTTATGATTAGGCTCCTCCCGTCTTGTTTTAATGTTTTATTCTATCAAATACAGAAGGAAGTCTTATTTCACGGCTGAGATAACTCCCCGTCCCCCTGCCCCCAGGGGCATGTTTCAGTAGAACCAAGATGAATGCATGGTCAAGAAATTCAGAAAGAACAAAAGTCATGAACAGGCAAAGGCAAAACCCCGGTAACTGACAAGTACGGGCCGATGAAGACAACAGTGAGAAGCCACTTTTATCCACCAGATCGAGGAGAATCAGAATCGGCTGCTGTTAAATGTGGGGGAAGACATGCAGCAAGGGCAGCCCTTGTGCGTGGTGGGCTGGGGCGGTGTTGATGAGGTGGAGCGTCCGCCTCTGCCCTAGACGGCGCCTCTCACTCCGGCAGGGGACCCGCACCAGGACGCCCATCGTGCGTGGCCTTGTTTGAGATGGCAGGTTGAGGGAACCCAGGCTGGATCCCTCAGGGTCCTGGTGGGAAACAGGTAGCATGCCCAAATCAGGATCATCCCAGGAGGGTTAATTTACAAAGGAACTATTTACAAAAGTGTGGGTACAGGGGAAGCTCCAGGTTCAGAGCAGCAGAGCTGTGACCCAGGCCTGAAGGGAGGGAGCAGTGGATGAACCCAAATGGGAAGAGTTGAGTGGACGAGTAGGACCCAGCCAGCTACCCTGCTGCTGCCAGAAGGATCCCCAGAAAGCCCTGCCCTGCCCTCCCCCTCCCCCTGAGCCCCCCTTGGCCAGACCCCATCAGAAGCCAGAGAGCAAGGAGCCCATCGTCGGGGCTCATACAGGGCAGCCCGCTGGGCACAGAGCTGGAGGGGAAGGCGGAGGTGGGCCTGGAGGGGAAGAATGAGGGAGCAGAAGACACCCAGCTCCCTCCCACCCCGGAGAACGGAGGCAGCACACAGAGCAGATGCCTACTGTGGAATACAACACAGCATTTGGAAGAAGTGAAGGAGACCTACAAGCGATGTCACTGGGTCTTGAAAGCTGGTGCTGAGTTAAAAAAGAAAGACCTAAAACAAGGTGGAGAGCACACGTACACAAAACCAAATCTTTTCAAAGATACAGGGACCATCCAAGGCACCAACCAGCCGAGGCTAGACCTTCAACGTATGAATCGAGGGAGGACACAACTCAGCCCACAACAGGCTGGCTCAGTGGGTGTCTCAGTGGACCTAAGCCCATTGGCATGTCCACTCCCCCGGCCACGGGCATTGCTGTCTGCTCAGGTGGATCTTGGGGCTCCTGCTTGGATGTGGGATAGAGACTCCGTCACCATCCAGACGGTGGGGCACGAAGAAGTAACGTAGATGATGTGGAACCATAACGTGGAGCCAACTGAGGATAAAGCTTTTGTTGCAGAAGGCAGAGCAGAGAAATGGGAGGAAACCCTTCATGACACCCGGGAACCACTAAATCAAACCCACGTGACCCCTTCCTGCCTCTGGCCTTTTAGTCACAGTAGCCAGGAAATCTTCAATGTTGCAGCTGGTGTGAGTTTGATTTTCTAATGCAAATGCTGTTCACATCCTGTGTCTCCACAGTTCCTGGCGTTGTTCCCTTGCTCCGCCAGGCTCCCTGGGGAGCGTGCGGGCCGATGGCAAGATAGAACAGCTATTCCTCTCCCCATGGGTTTCTTCTTGGACACTTACCCTATCCTGATGGGCCTTCAAAGCCTTATCTTTTAACAAATCCACATCCAGCTTTCCTGAGTGTCCTTTGGGATTTAAACAGCAGGATGTCCCAGAGAGACGGCCACTGGCCATTTATTACCTTGCATAACCCAGATACGTCAGGCTGTCCTCACGGGCCAGTCCCTGCGCTGAGTATACTGATGTAGATCGTTAAAATTGACTTCATCAAAGGGGAGAGCAGGGGTTTTGCCCAAAACATCATGTGGAAATTTCCTGAAAATTCTCATTAGGCATCTCTTCCTCTCTCCCAGATCATCTGCGGTTGGAATCTGCTAAAACATCTCTGCACCTTGTCCATGTGGCTCTCTCTATGCCGCTCATTCCTTCCTCCTCCTGAGGGGCTGAGCCCCTCCAGCCACCTGCGCCCCTGCCCTGCGACCCCCCCATACACATCCCCTAGGTATCCTTTCTCCTGAGCATTAGCCCCTCCTGGGAGAATAGTGAATCGTCATCTCCAGCATACACGCACACCCACACACATACCAGCTCACACACACTCACGTTCACACTCATACACATAAAGTCACACAGTTCTACGTCACACACAGTCACATACAAACACACTATACACTAGGACACAAATTCACGCAATCACATGCACTCCTTCAAACACACATGTACAAACATACACACCACTCACACAACACACTCATACACAGACACGCATTCACTCTCACACACATGCATTTGCACCTGCACATGCATGCTTACACATACACGCTCGTATTTACACAACTCCTTACATTCAAGTTCACCCACACACTTACAGGCATACTTACACTCCCACATGCGCACATATATTCTCACACATCCTATTCACACACACACACACACACTCACACTCATGCACACACATCTCCCCTTCTTCTCAGGGGTCTCTGGAGATGCTGTTGGGCCCCTCAGGCTGGCCCATCACATTTCCTCACAGAGAGTCCTAGAGCTCAGGGAGTCTAACCTCTCCCAGGCGGCAGACCTCTTGGGGTCGGCATTGCTTCTGCAGCCTGCAGGGTCTGTGTCTGCTGTTGGGAGAGTGAGGCGCATCCTTCTCTTGCGGGGGCTGCTGGCTCCTGGATGTTTCTTAATTCCAGGCCTAAGGAAGGGGCCAGGCCATCCCCGCTCCCAGATTTCTGAAAAGCCCCTGAGTGGTGGGTCTATGAAATACCAGGGCGTAGGAGGCCCGGCCATCCAGAAATGGCACTCCTGACCCACCCTACCACCATGGTAGCGTGTTGGGGACATCATGCTTTCCTCCAGCCCCGGCAGGCTTTGGGGGGACTGCTGATCACCCCACCCACTGGGAGGCACACCCACATGATGTCATTGACCTGGAGGCTATTGAGAGGGTCTCTTTTCCTTCCCCAACTCTGGTGAGTCTAACCGTGAGAATCGGGAGCCACTCTATTTTGTAATTGTATTCAGCAATTCTTGCCTTCTGGAAGTTCTCATAAGCACCTGGCCCACCATGTCTGAATCTCCAAACTTTGTTCAACTGCCCCTGACTGGGGAGGGGCGGTGTAGTCCACAGTGACTCATTTTCCCCATCTGAAGCCCAGCCAGATGCTCCTGTGGGGCCAAGAGACTGTCCTTCTCAGAAATGAGGCCCTGGCTTCCGGGGCAGGAACACCTCCAGCGTGGGATCTCCGCCCGGGTCCACCCATCCCCGTGAGGACTCAGGACGTCCCCAAGCCCCTCCTCCTGCTCTCGGCATGCCATGTCCCTCGCAGTCCTCACACCCCTGCTAATGGCTTACCCTGCGCTCATGGTGTGAGAGCTTCCCCCACGGCAAACTCACCACCTCGCAGGAGACCTTAAGGACTGAGCAAGGATGTCTGCCACCAGCCTCCTTTCCCCACCCGGAAATGACTCTCAGTTCTTCTCAAATGGGATACCGCTCAAGGGAAGGCTGAAAATTACTTCCCAGCCCTTAACTTCGTGAAGCTTTTAGACTTCCTTGGTTTAATGAATTTATGTGGAAATCTGGCCCTCCAAATCTGTGCCTCCTCCTAAAAATAGTAATTCCGATCCCAGTGTGTTTTTCACAACATCGCCCCTTTGACACCAGCGGTATTCCAAGCTTCACGAATTCCTTTAGTAACATGACATTCAACAGTGAGGTGGTATGTGTGGCTCCCACCACCAGGCCCGACACAGAATAAGCTCTCGAAAAATATTTCTTGGTGGAAAAAAAGTGAAAGAAGATAGGGTGTTCTCTCGGCTCTGCATTTACCGCAAGGCCCTTCTATCCACCTGGACTCAGCACAGATTCCACAGGCTTGAGGGCAGGACCCCGGGTAAGACCGCTCCCGCTTCAGCCACTGGGCGCAGGCTCAGGGATCCCCAGGCCCCCCGCAATTCTGACCACCTGGCCACAAATCTGGGGGCAGGGCGGTTCGTGACCCCCATCAGGGTCAATGATTTGCTAGAATAACTCACAGAGCTCAGGTAAGTGCTGTACTTCTGATTACAGTTTTATTATAAAGGATGCAGATCAGGACCTGTCAGATGAAGAGCTACATAGGGCGAGGTCTGGGAGGGACTTGAATCCACGGCTTCTGGGCCCTCTCCCCATCGAATCTGGGCACGTCACCCTCTGGCACACCTATGGACGCTTCATCCAACCTTGGGGCTGGCATGAACCGGGTTCCTGATACATCTCGTTCATAGATGGCCGTCTTTGCAACTGTGTTGTCACGTGGCCGAAGGGGTGAGGGAGCTCTGTGGGGTCTCTTTTATAAGGACACCATCACATTCACGGGGGTTCCACCCTCAAGGCCTGATCACCTCCCAAAGGCCCCACTTCCTATTACCATCACACTGAGAATCAGGATTTCAACATATGAATTGGGGAGGGGATGTGCCCACAAACATTCAGACCATAGCAGGCTGATACCCCCTGGCTGGAGGCCCCAGCCTGCTAATCACGTGGTTGGTCTCTCTGGCGTGGCCAGCCCCCATCCTGAGTCATTTCATTAACATAAATCTGGGTGTCATCCCAGGAGGCCACCATGACTATCACACACTCCTATCGACTCTGAAAATTCCAAGAACTTAGAAGCTCCCTTCCTGGAACTGGGAACAAAGGCCAGTCAGATTCTTTATTATACAATAGCTCAGATACTGAGTGATTACGTAGCCAACCGAATACAACACCTGCTTCTCAGATTCTGAGGGTAACTCTCTAAATGTAATCTGAGTTCATCCCAAGGCTCCAGGTGGCATCACCTTTAAAGAAACACACCCATGACATAAAAACTATCAAAAGATATTCCGATCTGCATGCTGTGGTTCTCAGAGACTCTCGCCCACTGATGCTCTTCATGTGTCTTTCCCATCTTCTGGCATTTGCCATCCCTCATCCCTGACAGCCACCCCAGAGCTCCCAAAATTTCCTCCCCTGCCTCAGGAAATAAGCTGAGCTGCCAAGGACCATGCCTCCGATTTCATGAATGGAAAGAGGCTTTCCAGATGGTGATGTCGATTTAACGTTACGTGTCAATTTGACTGGCCACGGGGCGCCTGGATTTAAACATGATTTCTGGGTGTATCCATGAGGGTGTTTCTGGATGAGATCAGCATTTGAAGTTGTGGATGCAGGAAAGTAGATGGCCCTCCGCAGTGTGGGATGGACCTCATCAGATCCATTGAGGGCCTCAACAGAACAGAAGACAGAGGAAAGAGGAATTGGCTACTTTTCTCTCCGACTCACTGCTTGAGCTGGAATATCTCCATCTCATTTAATCTTCTTCTGTACATCAGCTTTTCTGGGCCTCCAGCGTGTAGATGGCAAATAGCAGGACTTCTCAACTTCCATAATCACGTAAGCCAAATTCCTCATTATATAAATCTCCTCTGATGTACATTGGATAGATAGTTTGATAGGTAGACAGATAGATGGTATGTTGACAGATAGATAGATGCATAGATACATAGATAGATCGATCCTATTGGTTCTGTTGTTCTGGTGAACCTTGACTGTAGACAAGTCTAACTTGGGTTTAAAGAAGACATCGGGTCCTGTCTCCTCTCTCCTCTGGTTGATTACAGCAATTTGTGTTTGCACGGGGATCTGGAAGTCAAGGTAAGAAGCTCATTCAGTGTGAGCTTTACAACACCCTTGGACAATCAATAAAGCGAATAATACTCTCTTCTGCTGTTACAGAGTGAAAACTTGTAGCGCAGCACACTATGACCTGCCAGAAATCACACAGCCAGTAGGCCAGCCCACCTTCAGCCTGGGTCTTCTGATGTTGAGACCAGGGCATTTCCAGAACACCATGCTGAGACTTCACGAGTCAAACCCCGACCCAGAAACACCACAGGATCCTCAGTAATTCAAATAAAGGTGCAACCATATTTATCCTACTCTCTTTACCAAAATAGACATTCTACGGAATTGTTTCAGTATGATTTGGAAGTTTGAACCACAGGGTCTTTTGAAGAGCATTCAACTGATAAGAACCAGACACACGCACCTCCCCTGGCCACTCACCGGTTCCCTGAGCCCTCTCAATTTCGGGAGAATTTAGTTTGAACACGCATTTCTAACCAGCTCTGTTTCCTGCATTTCTGAGCAATCCAGGTACCCACTACTTGTAACCAAGAGGATAACCATTGTGTCTGCCTGGCTTGGTCATAAACTGCAGCCCTCAGACAAGAGAAGATGCTTCCAGACATTTCCCGGTCATTCTCCTCCATACCTCACCTCACCTGAAAACAGACGCAGTGAAGGGCACCTTTTCCTGCCCAGAGGTCTCCTCACAGAGGTCTCCCGAAACATTTCTTTTACAACACGTTTTTGCCTTCCAAAGGGGTCAACACATAGCTCCGGTCTGGGAAGCCGTGGTGCAGAGAAGTATAGCAAGTCAGATCCAATCTCAAACCACTCCCTGGGTAATCCTGGACACGTGATAGGTCTCGCTGAGCTGCGTCCGTGCCCACAAGTTTGGGGGAGGTGGGACTCCCCTGCTCCAGCCCAGCCTGCAGGTGCTCTCAGAGCCCCACACGTGGTCGGTAAGGTAAGGGACTTGCGGGCAACAGGTGGCATCTCTGGGTGTCCTTCCCACTTTTTGCTTTTCTTCAAGAAGCCTCCCTTGAGGCAGATTCCATGCCCCGCCCACCCCAGAAAAATAGCCTGCAGTGCCCCTGACAATCCTAGAAGCCCCGGGTCCCAGTGGGGTGAGGGCCAGCACCTGCCCGCCCACGTCAGAGGCAGCCACCCCTCCCAGCCCCAGCTCAGGCCGGGGCTGACAAAGAAAACTATGGCCCTTGCTCCCTCCTCTTCGTGGTGGCTGAGGAAGCGCTGTGAGCCAGTCCCCGGTCACGCCAGGTTTCCAGTGATCCTACGAGCCACACTGCTATGCTTAACTTCCAGACAGAAGAGGAGAAATCAATGATGTTTTGCTTCTCCTCCCTAGCTCCCTGCTCCCTGCCCCGAGCTGGGCATTCTGAGCAGAATGCGGGCCCCTTTGGATGCCCAGCTGGGATCAACTTGGCAGAGCCACACAGAAGGTAAGAAACAAATAACTCGAAAGCCAGTTTTGCACAACTGGGTCCATTTCTCCTCCAAGAAATTTCACACCTTGACACAAATGAGCAGATTTTAAGAAAGAGGCATTCAAGTCCGATGGAACAAAGACAGTCTCTTCAACAAATGGTGTTGGGAAAATTGGA
>NC_138373.1:5011751-5092522 GCF_054177405.1 Leptonychotes weddellii | reverse complement strand
ACGATGGACTCTGAAAAACAAACAGGGTTCTAGAGGGGAGGGGGGTGGGAGGATGGGTTAGCCTGGTGGTGGGTATTGAGGAGGGCACATTCTGCATGGAGCACTGGGTGTTATGCACAAACAATGAATCATGGAACACTTCATCTAAAACTAATGATGTAATGTATGGGGATTAACATAAGAATAAAAAAAAAAAGAACGTAAATTTTAAGAATATCATTTTATTTTCCGTTTACCACCGTGTTTTCTTGAATTGGAAATAAAATCTTGAAATTTAAAAAAAAGAAAAAAAGAAAGAGGCATTCAAGGTTAGGTCGCATTTTCAACTGTGGAGGGGGACATAAAAATCACCTTCTTCTCTGTGGGCAGTGGCCCCCTGGGATACGTGAAAGGGAGTCCTTTCCCCGCAAAAGGTGTCCCTCCCGTGACATTCCAACCCCAAGTCAGCTTATCTCAAAAGGACTCATTTGGAGGTAGGTCAGTAAGAATGACACCTGGAGCTGCCAGTTAGCTGGCATTTCCTGGCAAACAGTGGGTGCCCAATAAATGTTGGATGGATGGATGGATGGGTGAATGTATTACTCAATGCCTCCATCAAAAGCCAATGCTCATTAAAGCTTTTCCATAATGATCTAGGTGTGGAAGAGCAGTTTATGGAAAGGCAAGAACCCAATTTGCAAACCCTCCCGTTGGCTTCACAATAATTCATGCTCATCTGCGTCTATTAAAATATGGAAGCAATTTTACAGGAACATTTTGTGCTTTAGCGATTCATTTAACTATTTCCTCTAGGGGGCAAGTCATATATTCTCCTCCAGATGTGTGGGGAGTTCTGTGAATAAATCTGCAAATATCAAGATGAGATGCTCACCCCACCCCCACCCACGGGAGCCTGAGTCTAACTAAAGGAAGCATAAAAGTGGAGACCAACAGGAGTCCTTCTGGCCTCCATTCCTCCCCATGGCGTCCAGGCCCAAAGCGCCCCGGGCCCATCCCCTGCTGAGGTGACCGGAAACTGCTACAGGAGCTGAGTGCCCGGGTCACTTTCCTCAAAGAACTTTCCTCCGTCAAGTCCACACCCCTCACTCGCGGGGCTTTGGAGAGATGAGCCACTCTCCACCCCATCAACTCCCAACTCGAGGACACTAGGAAGGATGCTCAGGTGCCACAGTGAACACCACCGTCCCCTCACACGCCACGCACGGCCCCTTCACTAGGCTGCGTCCCCTGTGTGAGCTGCCCCCAAGCCCCTTGCAGATTGAAGAACTTATGAATGCAAATGAGTAACACCTGCCTGGAGCCGCCTATCACTCCATTCACATCCTGATTTTCTGGGTCACCAATTTTTTTAATTAAACTTTTAATTTTGAGATAATTGGAGATTCACATGCAGTTGTAAGAAATAATATGGAGAGATCCCATATCCCCTTTATTCCGTTCTCCCCTCCTCCCTGCCTTAGGGTAATATCTTGCAAAACTGTAGTACAGCACTGAGTCACCAACTTTTAAAAATGTAACATTGCACGCCTATTTCCTAGTGTAAGACAGGAAGTATATTTTCACCAGATTGAGACTCCTGACCCAACCTCCTCCCAACGCAAAGCCCGCTTGACATGACCATCCAATATTTCCCATTTTAATAAAGGACATTCCCTACCCAAGAAAAAAATTCAGATTTTTCTCTCTCTTCCTTGCGTTCCCCGACTCAAATCCAAACTAGCAACCAGTCCTGCGTGTCCAGGCCAAAAAGTCCTGAATCCACCCACTCGTCACTCTCTCTACCACAATGAGCCTGCCATTAGCCATTGTCAGTGCTCTTGACAGAACCAGCTACAGAACTTGCAAGGCCCAGTGAAAAATGAACATACGGAGCCCCTTGTTGGAAAATTATTAAGAATTCCAATATGGTGGCAGCATTGCATTAAACTCAGCACTGGGCTGTTCTCAGACCATGGTCAGAAGACCATGCTGCCCTTCCAACTGTGACCACCGGGAGCCCTAGGGCATGTCAGTTAGGACCCGTTAGAGGATCGAGGCTTCTGTTGTATGATGTGGGGCAGGGGTAGGGAGAGCTCAAGGAAGCAAGGTTTGCTCTGGATTGGATGCTATCAGATATCAGAGGTGAGGCTGTGACTGGGCGTCTTAATAATTCTTACCTGGAAGGTGACAAGGACAGAGCAAACTATAGCTGATGTTGATTTAAAAAAAAAAGGGGGGGTCACATTAGCCAGGATGGAGGATGTCTGGTTAATTGTGTGGCTTGGACCACGTCCACACCTTGTCTATGTTCAAACATGATTTCGGAGGGGTCTTGTTGCTCTCTTGATCCATCATGGACACTGTGGCCTTGTCTGAGGTTGGGATCCATGACATTGTTCGTGTCCAAGAGGAGAACACCTTTTCTCTTTCTCTCCACCATCTCTGGCACCCCTGCCTGCCGCAGAACCTCCCCAACTTGCCGTTGGTCCAATCTCCACACGGCAGCCGGCGCGATGCTGCTAAATCACAAGCCACTTCTTAAACTACAAGTGGCCTCCATAGCGCGTTGAATTGTGTCCCCCCAAAAAGAGATGTCCAAGTCCTAACCTCAGGTGCCTGTGAATGTGACCTTATTCAGAAATAGGGTCTTTGCAGATATAATTAAGTGAAGGATCTCAAGATGCTATCTATTGCATTTAGGGTGGGCCCTAAGTCCAGTGGCTGGTGTCCTCGTAAGAAGAGAAACACAGAGACACGCACCCAGAGGACCGTGTGAAGGCAGAGACGGAGACTGAAGAGGAGCCAGGGAAAAGCTGGGGCCAACAGAAGCTGGAAGAGGTGAGGAAGGGTCCTCTAGAGGCTCTGGAGGGACTGTGCCTCTGCCAATACCCTGATTTCAGACTTGTGACCCCCAGACCTCTGAGAGAGGTCTGTTTTAAGTCACCAAGTTTGTGGTACTTTGTGGCTGCAGCCCTGGGAGATGAGTATTGTCTCTCCCTGCAATTAGAAAAGAATCCGTTCCTTCCTGGGGCCTGCTGGGCCCCATGGGACCTGGACCTGCTTCTCCTATTCCCCTCCCCCACCCAGCCATGCCTGTCTTCCTTTCCCTGCCACACACCAGCCCTTTGCACATGCTGTTCCCACTGCCTGGATTCCACTCCTTTGCTCTTTCCGTGGCTGATCCTTGTCATTACTTAGGTCTCCGTGCAGATACCCGTCCTCTGGAAGACCTTCCTTCATGTGCCTGGTTAAAATAACACCCCATCCCACCCCACCCCACCCCCCCACACACACACCTGCTACTTACCCTCTATCCTGTTGCCAGTTTAATTTTCCTCGTGACACTGCAATTATATCATTTCTTTGTTCACATGTTTCTAGTTTGTCTTCACCCTCCATGTGAAGGCTCCATGGGGTCAGGAGCATCCTTGCATTCCCTGTGCCTAGAACAGCTTATTTTTATCAAACAAACCTTGTTTACTGTATGCCAGGCACTCTGCCAGATGCTTTATGAATACTACCTCATTTAACCTTCATGAATAAGATAGTTTACAGATGAGCAAACCAAGGCACAGAGAGGGTAAGTCATTGTCCAAAGTCACCCAGTTCGTAAGTGGTAGAGGCAGGCTTGGAACCCAGACAGTCTGTCCCAGAGTCTTCAACACTCTGCTTGACACATTGACGACTTCAGTGAATGTCTACTGTGTGAATGAACGTCCCTTCAAGACTGGACACTAGACGGGGCACCTGGGTGGCTCAGTTGGTGAAGCATCTGCCCTCGGCTCAGGTCATGATCTCAGAGTCCTGGGATCAAGCCTCACGTCAGGCTCCCTGCTCAGCGGAAAGTCTGCTTCTCCCTCTGCCTCTGCCCCCCTCCCTCTGCTTGTGGGCTCTCTCTCTTAAATAAATAAATAATAATAATAAAATCTTTAAAAAGAAAAAAAAAGACTGTGCCCTAGCCCTTTGCAGGAACCTATCAGGTGGGAAGGCAAAGGACCCGGGAAATTTCTCCTGTACTGTGCTTCACCCACTGAGCCAACCCACTATTCCCTCCAAGGCTCAGGGGACAAGTGAGGGAGAAAAGAGCACCATGGTGGAGGGTTCTAGAACAGATGCCTGATCTGAGGATTCTGCCTCCCACCGAGCAAACCCACCACACAAGCCAGTACCCAGGCACTCAGGGGGCTTCTGCAGCCTGGGCCGTAGCCCACCTTCCTCCAGCCACAGTCTGGGTGGGGGTTGCTGCCAGGGGGAAGGAGGAGGAGACTTTTTCTCCGTGTGCTGGCACTTCCTGGCATGTTTTATATAATATTAACATGTGTTGCATTGGTAAACAATCCCCAGGAAGCAGAAATGAAGTGGGTGGATCAAGAAATAAATTTTTTAAAAAGGAGGAAGAGCCGTAAGAGGGAAGCCTAACCAGAAATGGGAATGTGAGCTTTGCCTGGGAAGAAATTATAGGTGGGCCAGGTGGGAAACGAGCGAGCAAGGAAGCCCGAGAGAAGAAAATAAGGCTTTCACAGCAAGCAAGCCAGAGTTCTTGCCAGGAAGAGAAACTGCTCCCGAGGGCCCCGGCCGGCGCCTTGGCGGCCCTCAGCAATCCTTCCGGCTGCAGGCCTCTGGGTCAGCGCCGCTTTATGATTCATAGGTCGGTGGTGATCTTTTATTTTCAGGTAAAGAAAAAAAAAGAAAGAAAGGAAGAAAGGAATAACTCTGGTTCCTTTGGCAACCTCCCTTCCTCGGTGATTCCCTGGGCCCCCAGCATGCTGTAAACACAGTTTATAGCTACAGCCCGGTTTCTTGTAAATTCTCCGGAGCTTCTGTCTCCTGTGGGTTGCTGGGAAGCATGGGAGGTGAGCTCCCTGGCCACCAGCAGGCCTGCCTCTCCAGCATCGACCGAACAGGGGGCGCTTTCAGAGAGATGAGTCCATCTGCCGCATCCACAGGAAAAACTTGGTGGAAAAATATCTCCCAGCTTGTTCTAGATGCGAAAGAAGGTAGTTCCCACATCACATAATTAGCACCCTCCACCCTCCAAGCAATCAGCATCCAGGAAAGAGAGTTCTGATTCATGAAACTTCCCTGGAGTTATAATTAGGGTTCCCTCCGTCTCTTTTAAAATTATATCTGTCCTGGACGTTACGCTTAACTATTCATAAGGCAGCTTCGCAAACATGATCTCGCCTGGCTTTCCCTTCAGGATTCTAGGGCAAGACTCGCTCACAAAGCTTTCCTAATGTACCCCAGCCCTTCTAGGAGGGAGGGGCAGGGGTACTGGTCAGATTCCAGGCCTGTCTGGGCCCGCGTGCGGGTCACTGTCATCAGAGGGCTCGCACGTTTCTAGTGCTGCTCGCCTCTCTCCTTTGACCTCAGATCCTGAGATCTGGGGAGTGATGGGAGTCAGGCCTGGCCAGGCCTCCTCCCATGCTGGGCCGACCACCCCCTCTCTGCTTTGTGAGCCACCCATCAGGCTGCAGATGACATCAGAGGTGGACAAAGGGTTGGAGGGCTGGGGGGAGGGGGACAGACACCAGGATATGGGTCCTGACCCCATTGTCTCTCCATAGCACCGCTTTGCTGCATGAGAGAGACGCCAACTTCAAGGTGAAGACTGAAAGTCACCCCCACACACACTTACCAGTAACGTATGCGCTTTGGGATCTCGTATTTCATATATGTGCATGGATTCACTTGTCAAAATTTTATCAAAGGGACAAAGGAGGAGGAGGAGGAAGAAAAAGAAGAGGAAAATCAGTGTTGTTACTGCTATTTCACAGGTAAGGAACATGGAATGCAGAGAGGTTCGATGATGTTTTCCTGGGCGGCACAGCTAGTGAACATCTCCATACGAATTCATACTAAGCCCATCTGATTCCCAAAGCCCACAGTCTTCAACACACAATGAGGGTTTTTTTTCTTCCTTTAAAACGTAAGAATCCGCTGTCACCAGCACATCTGATCTTTTAAAGCAAGAACTGGGAAGAAAGCAGGCGGAAACATTGTCCACACTCACGATACGTGGTTTAAAAAAAAGAAAAGATTTATTTGTTCATAGAAATTGCATAACACTGACCATGGATTCACGTAATTTAGGAGTCTGTAGGTAGAAAGTGAATGGGCTCAGATTCCCGACACTGATACCCTTACTCTTGTTTTGTAAACCAGGATGGCGATTTCTCATTTTTGCTCATAACTAATTTCAGGGTAACAGTAGTTACTGTAACAAACTGTGTCATGAATCCAAAAAATGACTCCCTTTGACAGTTTATGTCTCGTTCACGTAGAGTCGTGAACGGGGGTCTGGAGCCATGGCTGGTTCTCCTCAACGCCATGATGCGGTGGCCCAGGTGCCTTCCACCTGTGGCTCTTCCAAGGTCACTGTTTTTGTCTACACCAACCCAACCCAACCCAACCCAAGGCACGTCTGGTTCTGAACAGGGCGACCATATAACGTACCTCCCAAACTGAGGCACTTCTGAGAGTGAAAGGGGGCATTATTAAGAATTAGGGCAGGGGGGCCACTTGAGCAGTTGAGCATCCGACTCTTGATTTTGGCTCAGGTCATGATCTCAGGGTCGTGAGATTGAGCCCCGCGTCGGGCTCCACACTCAACATGGAGTCTGCTTGAGATTCTCTCTCTCTCTCCCTCTGCCCCTCCTCCTGCTCTCATGCTCTCGCTCTTTCTCTCTCTTTCTCTCTCTCTAAAGATAAATAAATGAATAAAATCTCAAAAAAAAATAATTAGGCCAAGGCAATAGGTGTCACTGAGTCTGTGCAAACCGGGCCATACGGCCTCCCTACTTCTTAAACACCTCGATCCGGAAATGACCCATCTCACTCCCCTTCGCGTGGTATTATGGTTATCTATTTTTGTGCGACAAGCCACGCGGAAACAGTGGCTTAAGACAATAACGGATCATTTTTTGCCCGCGAATGCAGGGTAATCTGGGATCAGCAGGGCGGTTCTGCTCAGGGGGGTCTCGCCCACGGGTGCAGTGGCAAGTGGGGGGCAGGGAGGGAGGACTGTCCTGGAGAAGGCTTCCTCAGTCACATGTCTGGTGCAGGCTTGGAAAGAGTCAACAGGGCCTCGTGCGCCTTGATCTCCATGTGGTCTCTCCAGCAGGTCGGCTCCCGGACAGCCCAGCTCAGGCACGGCGGCTCAGGGCTCCCAAGAACACGTGTCACGGGGGAGAGGGCCAGGTGGGAGTTGCACCACCTTCTGCGTCCCCGCCTTGGAAGTAAGTCGTAGAGCATTATTACGTCTACTCACTCGGCTGGATGAGGCTGTCACAAAGACCCTCGCCCCGTGCAAGGAGGACATAGATTCCACTTCTTGATGGAAGAGCAGCAAGAACAGACGAGACCAGAAATAGTGTCGACATCATTTGGGGGGGAAATACAACCTGCCACACCCAGGCCCCCCACCCAAATATAAGGGGGCAGGGCGCTGCTGGGAAATGGAGACCGGCTGGGCAGCCCCTTCCCACCTGGGTCTGCTATCCCGGCTGCTATAACAGAAATAGCCCAGACCAGGGAGCTTATAAACCACAGAAACTTAGGTCTCACAGCTCTGGAGGCTGGGCAGCCCAAGATTAAGGTGCCAGCAGATTCAGGACGTGGTGAGGGCCTGCTTTCTGGTTCATGATGTCACTGTACCCTCCTGCTGTGTCCTCACAGAGCCAAAGGGGCGCGTGAGCTCTTTGGGGTCTTTTCTCGAAGGGCACTAATCCCATTCACGACGGTTCCACCCCTGTGACCTAATCACCTCCCAAAGGCCTCACCTCCTCATACCGTCACCTCAGGGGTTAGGATTCCACGTGTGAGTTTGGGTGGGGGATTGGGGGCACGGACATTCAGTGCACAGCACCAGCCCTACTCTGAAGTCTAGAAAGGAGCGGGATTGCAGTGCCCACTTGGCCGTCTTTCCCAAAGCAGCAGCCCAGAGAGGATGACCAGGTCGTGCCATGGCACCTGTGAGAAGTGGGCCTCACAGGTGGGAAGGAGTGGGGTCAGACCATGTAGCACCCGGCCTCCTATGGGATGAAGAACCCAAAAATGTGGGTGTCAGCTCATCCTTGGCTGAGGATTCTGCATCAGGCAACACAAGGCTAGCATCTCACGGTTGGCCCATTAGAAAAGGATTTTTTGGAAAAACAGTGAAACTGTTGGTGGCTCGAAGTGATTATTAAATGAACCGCTTTGTAAATGAATCATGGGAACATTTTTAAAATTTCAGTTTAAAGAAAACCAACCATTTCTGCTTTCCAGTTCTATTGGGATCCCGTGGAATCCTGGCAAAGCTTGAAGTGTGCTTTTCAGTGCCAAGATGTGCTAGAGGAACAATTCCTAGAAGGTTCTAGAAGGACCCACTAAGTGCACATCCAGGAGTCCTCCTATGCAGCCATTCGGGGCTTTTTACCCAGCCTCAGCACATGGCAGTCACCCACCATCTGTGTCTGCTCCTTTTCAAGGCCAAATCACACCTTGTCTCACTTAGCAGACACAGTTTCTGTGATGGTTGACTTTACGTATCAACCTGACTGGATCACAGGTGAGAGTGTGCACAGATCTATCTCCTATTGGTTCTGTTCTTCTGGAGAACCTATTTAGAGTTTCTTTTTTGTGCCTAAAAATTCCTCCTTTTCAAGAGATCTTTTTCCTCTTCCCCCTCAACATGCCATCAGTACTCTGTAAATATTACAAGGTGGGAAGCAATTAATTCACCAGCAAGAAACAGGGAATTCATACCTGGAGATCAGAGTTTTACCCTCTTTTTTAACGAGAAGTTTCTACAGAGGGAAGCACTTGAGCTTCATTTGTACAGAAATGACAGCAGTCTCCCTGTTTTCTGATGCACTCCGTGGAAAGGTCTGACACGTGTCCCATGGCTCTGGAAACGGAAGTTCTCACCAGCAAACCCAAGTCTGTCCTGTTTTACCTGCATTCCAGTGAGAACATCCAGTCCTGGTGGATTGCTACATAAAAGTAGACAAAACCTCAACTTCCCTCCTGAGGCCCACGGAGGACAGCTTTCTCATTAAGCATTTTCCTCAGGTCTAGCTTAAATGAGAGTCACTCTGCCCCGAACCAGAGAGGTCCTCAGCTTCTGACAGGTGGAGCCTTCCGCTCGCTGCTCCTCGGGGCTCTGTCCCCTCCTGCCACCTCCGGCAGGCCACGGGCAGCGGAAGACGGCCCCACCAGACTCCCAAGAGCCAACAGTGTGCATCTCTTCCCAGCTCCTAACCACGTTGGTGGCTTGGCATCAGCCACACTGAACCCGGGAAGCCCGTTGGTATAAGACCACAGGACTGCAAGCAAGAGGAATCAGGACATCCCCAGACCTTGACAGTTCCAACTCACTATCTCTGGGACTCCAGGAAACCAGCCTTTGTGGCCCATGTCACAGGCAGAGGGGACAATACCCTTCTGAGGTGTCCCAACCCCTACTCTTACACACAAGCCAGATGGCCCCCTGAGATGGGGCCAGCTAGACCCCAGGGACTCGTGGGCCAGGCCTGGGTCTCTGTGGGATTGTGCTGGAGGCTTCTTTTCCTCACTGGGTGGGACCTTGGGTATGGTCCCAGTAAGGAGTGGCTTCTCCGCTTTTACCAACAGAACCCTGTTTCTGAGGGGCCGTGAGACCCAGGAAAGCCCGGGCCTGTGAGCTGCACCTGTGATTGGTCCTTGCAGGGGAGCCCTGGAGCAGAAGGCACAGGGAGGTCCCCTCGCTGAGTCAGACAGGGACGGCAGGGCAGGTGAGCCGGCTTAGGACTGAGGGCATCAGAGCCACGACCCACATCAACACAGCCCCGTGGCAGACCCCACCCCCATCTGTCTGTCTGCCTCCCCCCTGCCACAGATAGCCCTTCTGATGGGTTCCAGGTGTACACTTTTATTCGCGGGTATTCTGAAACACCTGCGTTGTTGTTTTGTGTTGTTTTAACGAACACAAATGGTGATGGGCCTTCTGGGGTTTCTTCCTGTGTTCAGGCAACACTAGGCTTGGAGATGCTGCTGTGTTCACATCTAACCTGTGAGCCCTGACTCTGTCTGCACGACATTCTGTTGTGTGTCTCTGACCACCCTGCCTACCCCGACGGCGAGGGACATCTAGGGTACCTCCCTATCCCCAATATGAGTGAATGACGGTGGGAGCAGCAGCCTTGGATGTGCTCACTTAGGGACCTGCGTGGGGCTGTCCTGGAAGAGCGAGGTGCTCTCGATGTACCATCTCAGGTATATCCTGCCTGGACACAGAGGTGTCCCCTTTTCACCTGGCAGCGGTGGGAATGATTGAACCGGGTGGAGGGTTGGATGAGGACATGGCTGCGAGAGTTCCAAGATGCTGTTCTGTGTCAGAGCTCATTACTTCCAGGAAGCCACCCTGAAGAGGACATGCATGCACCGTAGGCCAGAGGTCACCTGCGAGACTGTGTACCAAGAGTAGACCTCCCCCCCACAACCCTGCTCCATCCCTAGCCAGGTGACAATTAGAAAAAATCCTTTTTACGGAAAGCTGAGTGACATTGGGTCTCCAACTAAAGAGCCACTTCTTCACCCTCCAGTGAAAGCCTCCTGTTGACAAGAAAATGGGGACAAGCCGGAGCAAGCAAGAAGGTATGGGACCCAGAGCTGGGGGCGGTGGGGCAGGCGGGGCAGCTGGCTTCCTAGCGGAGAAGGCACGATTCTTCCAGGATTCTTCCGCCTTGACAGCAGGAATGCCGAGAGGTGCAGACGGGGGTAGGAAGACAGAGAGCTCACTCCGCTGGCTTCGAATTTCTCCACCAAGTCAGATGTGGCTCCTCAGAGCAGAAGGGAGGGAGGGCGGGAGCGAGGGCGGCTCGGGGAGACGAGGAGAGGAGGTATGAAGCTGTCCTGCGGGAGTGCGAGCCAGCAGTGGGGCTGCCTGAAGTACCCCTAGGTCCCTGAGCATGAATTTAAAGTGGAAGGCGTCCCCCTGATCGACTGCTTTCCCCAGGGATGCTGGCCGCCAAGGTGCAGGTGCGGGAGCAGGATGGGGGGGCAGTGGAGAGGGAGGAGGGCGGTGGTCACATGGGGGCACAGTGAGGCCATGAAGGGAGTGTGGATGGGCCGGTGGAGTGCAGGGGCAGGTGCGGGTGGGGGTGCTCGAAGTCTCCCTCCCCCGCCGCCCCCCCCCGACGTGGGCAGTGTCCCTGGGCCACGGGAAGGGGCGGCGGGGACAGAGTGTTGGCCGAGATCCCTGGAGGTGAGCAAGACAAGATAGCAGGAGGCCAAGGAGGAGTATGGCCATCTGTAGGGTTGTTGAGAAGAGGACAGGCGGAGTATGGAGGAAACAGCAGAAGTGGAGGTCGTTGGTGACCCCGAGACCAGCAGATGGCAGCCACCGGGAGTGACAGCAGGTGATGTGGCTGGGTCTCGAGTGAGAAGGGAAGAGAAATGTCTTAGAAGCAGCCTTGGCAAGCATGGAGGAGGCTGAGCCCACCTTAGCCTCAGGGCTTTGTGGGGCGTCAGAGAAGAAAGCCCCCCCAGCCCCCCGCGGAAGGCACCAGGTGAGGCGGTGAACCAGGTAAGAGTGAGGAGAAGCTTCTTAGAAGAGGCCAAGGCTCGAGAGGCTCTGGGGAGTTTGCTGGCTACAGATGGTGCCGTCAGCCCAGCTCGGGAGGGTGAGAAGGATGGGGGTGAGGAGGTGCATTGAGTCCGATTAGAGAATGCGCCGGTCTGGAAGGAGGGTGCGAGGCGCTTGGTCCTTCGCGGGTGACCGAAATAACAGGGGAAGCAGAGCATGGCGGGAATAGCCCTCCAGGACCCTGAGAGGGACACATAATCTTTCTGAGCCCTGGGTTTGAACATTGCAGGAGCTTCAGGCAACTGCTGGGTTGAGAACTCCCCCTGGTGGCTGAGGCAAGAAGTTCCATGGAGAGCACCCGCAAAACGTTGCACCTGGAGACCAGGTGGCCACGGGTCACCGAATGCCTGCAGCTGAGGGGTTGGGGCAGTTGGAACAACAACGAAGCCCAGGTGCATTTCCCATTCCTTTCCCATTATTGTTACCTGTGGGAAGATTCCAGCCCAATAAATTCATTGTCGGGAATAAAACCCAACAATCTCCCGATGTGTCTCTTCTCCCTGGTACATCAATGGCTTAGAACCTGTTACCCTTGAGAAATGTATCTCCCTCCAATGGTAGAAGTCTCAGTTTAGGAAAGATCCCGATTTAATAGATGTGAGTGTGGGCACCAGCATCAGAATTTCCCTCCAACATTTTATTATAAATATGTATTTTCAGACCTAATGAAAAATTCAAAGAATTTAACTGACCCTCCATTCCTCTATCCATCCGGCAAGCCATCTTATTTTTTGATGCATTTCAAAATGAGATGTAATGTCAATGCATTTCACCCATAAATACTTCAGCACAAATATTATTTAGAATCCAGTGTTTGTTTACAGTCCTTTTCTCCCCTTTGAGGCAAAATATGTATAAAACAATCTCAAGTGTACCATTCAATAGATTTTGACAAACGCGTACACCTCTGTAACCCCTATTCCCAGCAAGACAGAACAGTACTATCACCCCAGAAATGTCCCTCCTGCCTCTTCCCAGTGAACCCACCAGTCCTCTATCCCAGGCATGTTGTGATTGTTCTCATCATAGATCAGTTTTTGCCTGTTCGAGAACCTAAGATAAATAGAATTATATGGTATGGATTCTTTGGTACAGTAGCATTGGAATTTAAAATGTAGCCCGGGTGATCCTACTGTGCCAGCAGGGCTGGGAACCTCTTCCTCACATTACAAATGGGGAAACTGAGGCTCCGAGGGATTTTTTTTTTTTACATTACGTGACAGTTAATTGGCTATAGATGCAGACTAGAACTCATATCTTCTTGCTGATAGCCTTCTATTTACTATACAAAAATGGGGCACCAATCTAGAATAGTGGTTCTCAAACTTCAGCATCCATCAGAATCCCTGGAGGGCTGGGTAGACCTCATCGCTCCAGAGTGGGGCCCAAGAATCCAATTTTTTTTTTTTAAGAGAGAGAGAGAGCATGCACAAGCAGGGGGTGGGGGGTAGAGGGAGAAGGAGAGAGAATCCCAAGCAGACCCCATGCTCAGCGCGGAGCCCGACGTGGCGCTGGATCCCACAACCCTGAGATCATGACCTGAGCCGAAATCAAGAGTCAGACGGCCTAACCGACTGAGCCACCCAGGCGCCCCCCTCGAATCTGATTTCTAACAGGTTCCCAGGTAACGCTGATGCTGCCGGCCCGGGGACCACAGTGGAGGAGCCCTGTTCTAAAAGCCAGGTATAAGACTATTAGACACGTAGGATGCTTTCCTACAGCTGGCCAAAATGGGTGAGCATCATAACCGCTCAGACCTGGAGGCGCATGGATACTGATGGCGGCCACATTACCATGGGTGTCCTCTTCCCAAGCCGGCTTTCTTAAGATCTTCCTCAAGGTCTGTATTCAGCAATCACACTAAGGACTTCCTTATGTGTGTTTCAACAAGAGCATCCCCACTTCACCTCATTTTCTCTTGAATTAGGGGGAGGCTTCCTCTCCCCCAGCTGAATCATTTTTATGAGTACCTCAGCCAATGCCAGGGCCCCTCTTCCCTTCAGCTGAGGTTATTGAGTTGTTTTCAAGATTCACTGCTAATTCCAAAGGCGGGGAGCAGCCCTGGACAGAGCTACCCTCTGGGACAGAACCCCCACATGCCGTCTGGGCAGCGTGGGGCTGGAGGAGGTGCTTTTAGGGGAACACACCATGTAATCTTTTTAAACTTTCTTTTAAAGATTTATTTAAGATCTTTTTAAAGATTTATTTGAGAGAGAGAGAGCGTGCATGAATGGGGGGGCAGGGCAGAGGGAGAGAGAGAATCTCAGACTCCCTGCTGAGGGTGGATCCAGGCACAGGGCTCGATCTCATGACCCTGAGATCATGACCTGAGCCAAAACCAAGATGCTTAAATGACTGAACCACCCAGGAGCCCCACACCATGTAGTTTTTTTTGTTTTGTTTTTGTTTTTTAAGATTTTATTTATTTGACAGAGAGAGATACAGCAAGAGGAGGAACACAAGCAAGGGGAGCAGGAGAGGGAGAGCAGGCTTCCCGCAGAGCAAGGAGCCTGATGCGGGGCTCGATCCCAGGACCCTGGGACCATGGCCTGAGCCGAAGGCAGACGCTTAACGACTGAGCCACCCAGGCGCCCCCATGTAGTTTTTAATTCTCATATTTATGAATTGATTTTCATGGGCTTTAAGAAAGTAGGAAACCCATGAATGTATACCTTTGGCATATTACTTAAACTGTTTCCTCTTTAAATAAGTTTGAGTTTAGAAAAGGAATTGAAGAAGCAATACTGACAGACTAATAATACAGGCGCCTGTAGGTAGGTGAAGGTACAGTAGGCTGCCTGAAGTCTGAGAATTTCTGCTTCAGCAGATTCCAGAAAGCACGGGCTCTGCAGTGTCATTGAACAGTGTGTCCTGTTAGGAAAACTCACATCCTTCCCCTGCAACTTTTAAACCGCTGGACTAAAACATAAAAACAACTCTAGTTCTTTTGCATTTTGTATTTTGACCTCTTTTGCATGTTATTCTCAGAATCTTGCAATAACTTGTTTATTTGCTTTAAAATATGTGAATTTATCTATTTGCTGCAATTTTAAAGTGATTCTTATAACATTTCGGGACTAGCATTCTTTTTCCTTAAGGAACACATTTTCAATTTTATAATGAAAGTCAGCTGGAATATACAACTCTGCACATAGAAAATTACTTTAGAGACAAATTTCCAATATCCTTTTTACTTATAAATGAGTTGTATTGTTATTAAAAAGCAAATTTATTCAATTATGCTTACTTCTTTTTTTTGTTTGTTTTTTTACACTCCCCCCTCATTCCATAGAGATGTGAGACAATTCTAGCAAGAACAGGTTTGATAAAGTAAAAACTTTAAAACTAAGACTGGGAATTAAAAGTAGGAAGTCAAGGTAGGGGAAAGTAAAAACACAAATATGCAGACCCTACAGGCCCAAGTGGTTAATGTATTACAGTTGAGTTTCTAATTTGACTCTGAGCTCCCTGGCAGCTAAAGAGAAAAGAGACACACACTCTTTTCATGATTTTCATTTTGGGGAAAGAGGAAGCATATTCATTTCCTCAGGGAAAGCAGAGCTTTTCCCAGGATTTAGAAAAAAGACGAAGGAGGGTGCCTGGGTGGCTCAACCAGTTAAGCGTCTGCTTTCGGCTCAGGTCAAGATCCCAGGGTCCTGCGATCGAGCCCCACATCAGGCTCCTTGCTCTGCAGGGATCCTGCTTCTCCCTCTGCCTGCCGCTTCCCCTGCTTGTGTGCTTGCACACTCTCTCTCTCTCTCTGATGAATAAAATCTTTAAAAATTTTTCAAAAGAAGATGAAGGGGTGGAGGGAACATTGCATGATGTAATGGATCATGCCCTTGACATTCCTAAAAGAGAACAAAACTCCTCTGACACCATCAAAGGTAAGCTACCCTCATCTTCCATAATTCTCACCTAAAGTCCTTAGAATCAGCCCCGTGTCTGTGTGTATAAAATGCTGCACTTAAAAGTTTCTCTTTATAACCAGCCAAAATGTTTTAAAACCTTAAACTGTTGATACCATCTTTCCATCAACTATTCTCAAGTTTATATTCTCCCAGCTCCGGGCTCATATATTCAGTGCTCCCCACATATCCTCGCTTGGGGGTCTAATGGACATTTTAAACTTAACATGGCCAAACTCCTCCTCTTCCCCCCAAAACCTCCTCCATCCGCAACCTCCCCCACCCTTAGCTGATGGCAATCCCATCTTCCTATTTGATGATGCCAAAAACCCTGAATCCGTCCCATTCCTCATCCAATCTATCAGGAAATCTCCTGGTTCCATCTTCAAACTACATCCAGGATCTGACCATCGGACCTCCTCTCATCACCTCTGCTGGCACCACCGCTCATGAGCCACCAATAATGTTCACCTGCAATACACAGTAGCCTCTTACTGGGCCTCCCCGTTTCCATCCTGCCCCACCCCCACTCACTGTCTCGTCTCAGCCCAGAGGCTGGACTGATCCTTTGAAAATGTGAATCGCATCATGTTGTGTTTGAGCTCACACCCCTACGATGGCTCCCCTTTCACTCAGAGAACATGGCAACATCCTTACATGACCCCAAGGCCCCATGTGATGATGCTCTGTTACTTCCCTGACCTCTCCCCAAAGCCCGTCTCAGTCACATCAACCATCAGACATGCCTGCAGCCTTTGTTCTGATCGTTCCCCCTGCCTGGGATACTCTTCTCTGTGGACACCTGCACGGCGTGCTTCCTTCTCCAAGACCACTTTCTCAGCGAAGCCCACCTTGTTTGCCCTTCCATCTACCCCCCCACCCTTCCACACTTATCCTACCCAATTTTTTCTTTTCCCCGGGGCTCTGATCTCCTTCTGGCAATCTATGTAATTATATTATTTCCCTGGTTTTTTTTTTTTTTTAATCGTTGTATCAGAATAGGCCAGGTCATGCTGTGGCAAGAAACACCCCCAAAGTCTCAGTGACTTAGAAAAACGAATGTTCATTTCTCACTCATGCTGCATGTCTCGGGGATCTGGGCTGACTGCACAGCCTCAGTGTGAAATGTTTCTGGTTGCCATGTCAGGGGGCAGAAGGAACACTCCGAAGGGTCTCACATCTGCCATTAAAAGTTCTGGCCCAGAATAACACGTCACTTCTCACCATTAATTGCCAGGACTGGCCACATGGTTTCACTCAACCCTAAGAAGGCCAGGGAGTAAAATCCTGCTACCTAGGACAGGGAGAACTGGAACTGTTGAGAGAATGACACCAATGGCTAGTACAATTTGGTCAACATTTACCATGTCCTCTCCCCCTCTAGAACGGAAGCTCCATAAAGGCACCTAGGACAGTGCCTGGCTCATAGTAGGTGCTCTTGAATGAATGGGTGGCATCCATGGTTAGATTCGTATCGGGAACCAAAAATTAGGAATTAACGATAAGCCCCAAATCAGACGCATACACTGCAAACATGTAGGAAAGAAGTTCTTAATCTATTTCTGTGCTCTTTTTTTTTTTTAAGATTTTATTTATTTATTTATTTGAGAGAGAGAGAGAGAAACAGCATGAGAGGGGAGAGGGTCAGAGGGAGAAGCAGGCTCCCCGCCGAGCCAGGAGCCCGATGCGGGACTCGATCCCAGGACTCCAGGACCATGACCTGAGCCGAAGGCAGTCGCTTAACCAACTGAGCCACCCAGGCGCCCTTCTGCGCTCTTCTTGAAGCCTATGAAATTACTTTCAAACCTTTTCCAAGGAGGGTCCCTAGAGCTTTCACCAGGTTGTCAAAAGATGCCTCTAAAACAGATCAAGAGCTACTGATCCAGGGAGAGGGGAAGTTTGGGCATGTCGGGTAGAATGCCAGAACCCATGGCTGATAGTAATTAGGGACTAACAGCTAGCAGGTGAGTCATTTCGCCTCCCTGCCTCAGTATCCTCACCTACGCGTTGGGCTTGCAGTGGAGATCAATAGAGCAGGTGCTCTCCACCGTGGCAAGCGAGGGGAAGCGGAGGGGACGGCCGTGCGGCGCTCACCCGCGCAGCCAGCGCGCCATCTAGTGGACACGGCGGGCACTCAGGGCAGCCGGCCCGCCCTTGGCCCTCCTGGATCCCAGGCAGCGCCTGGCACTCAGGAAGGTTTAAGGGGCTCCAAGTCTGTGCAAACTGTAGAGCAAGACAGGCCTTCCCTGAAGGGGAGAGCGGAACCTGGGGCAATCTTTCTGTCCGTCCGTATCTCTCTGGTTCACAGACACAACACTGGGCATGTGAAGTGAGGGAGGAAATGGACCCAGCACAAAACTTAAGGGAATGCCAAACGATTCCGTAGTCAAGTTATCTTCGTGCCATGTTCTAGAAAGTCGAATGCAAAAAAAGATGCATGATGAACAAAATAGCAAATGCTCAAATATAGAAAGGATCGGTTTTCCCGATCTTTCTAGCCATCTCAGGCTCTGGTAGTGCTCACGGGGCATGTTACGGATCCTGTGCCTCATCAGCCTGGTCTTAGGGGAGCCCCCAAAGGATGAAAGGCCCCTGCCGCACCAGCCAGTTGACCAGGCTGAGCCAGAGCCTGGGGACCAGTGGAACCCCATAACCAAGAATTACATGACCCTGAAGGAAATGGCAAATTCCAGTCCCAGTGGGGACTCTTCCTTTAGACAGGGAAGGAGATTGATTTAAATTCTGTCTTCAGTGATGGAAGCAGGCATGGAGCTAGGGGCTGAGCCTGCCCTCAAGGGGCCCACCATCTTTTGGCTGAGACAGAAGCAGAATATCAGGAGCCTCTCTGGTTGGACTTTGAAAACAACAACAACAAACTAACACTTTACTGGAAGTAAATGCTTTACTGTAGCAAAGTGACTGGATGACCCTGAGGACTATTCTCCACCCTGAGATTCTCAGTGCCTCCACAGACACGTCATGGCATAGAATTAACACTTATGGGCTTGGTGTCCTTCACCCTTTGCACAGAGGCTCAGCCAGGGTGGGGGCATTTATCTCCAAGGCAAACAGAGCTGCCACCTCATCTGTCTGTGTTTACTCATGACGTCACATCCATCCGGGCTTCCTGATCGATGTGACTCAAGGGTGAGTTGCTGGTCAAGGTGAGTCATGCCTTGACCCACCCGAACAGGCAAGAATCTGGCTCCCAGGAGGGCCGCAGGCGCTGGGGAACTAAACTGGAGTGAGACCCTACAGATGAGACATAGCGTCTGACGTCAGAAACGTCAGTGAAGGGGGTCCCAGCAGCCTGCTGCAGCCTCTGTCAATGCCACGTACGTAAAGCTCCCAGTATCTCATTCCCATTTCTCAAATGGTGGGGAAAGCCTCAGTGGGGTCAAGTGTCTTGCCCAAAGACACACAGCAAACAAGACACAGGAGGGTTTGCTTACTGCCTGGCAGCCCAGGCAGCCCAAAGCCAGGCCGGAAGCGACGATTTCAAAAGGCAGAGGGGGTGGGGGGTTGGGGGGGCGA
Organism: Leptonychotes weddellii; assembly: GCF_054177405.1. Classification (NCBI taxonomy): domain Eukaryota; kingdom Metazoa; phylum Chordata; class Mammalia; order Carnivora; family Phocidae; genus Leptonychotes; species Leptonychotes weddellii. The sequence continues at coordinate 5,073,493 of NC_138373.1, read as the reverse complement.
GGGGCCTGCCACAGAAGGTGGGCCAAACTGGGTTGGAAAGAATCAGGGAGCTGAGATCAGAGATTGGGGTGTGGGCCCAAATTCCAGCAGCCTGTCCCACTTCCTCCAAAGTGGTTTTCTGCCAAGAGTGGCTGGGGAGCCGGGGTGCCCATTTGGCTCAGTCGTTAAGCATCTGCCTTCGGCTCAGGTCATGGTCCCGGGGTCCTGGGATCAAGCCCCCTGTTGGGCTCCCTGCTCGGTGAGCCTGCTTCTCCCTGTCCCTCTGCTGCTCCCCCTGCTTGTGCTCTCTCTGTCTCTGGCAAATAAATAAATAATTAATCTTTAAAAAAAAAAAAAAAAGAAAAAGAAAGAAGAGTAGCTCGGGAGCCACGGGGGAGCCCAGCATAGTTTCAGCCTGGGCACCCGGCCGTCTGTGGCTGGTCCCCTTCTCTACTGTCGCTACTGCTAAAAGTCAAAACGTCAAGTTAGAAAGTGTTCACCCTTCAAAAAGTAATAATAATAATAGAAAAACTTGAGATGCATCTGCCCATGAGCGGTGTGGAAATTCCCTGTGACTTTACAACCAAGCTTGGAGCCTGAGGTGGGTGTGAAAAGCAGGCCAGCTGATCTCAGGGTGAGCTGCAATCTGTTGACAGTGACATGGAGATCAAAGGCAGCTGCGTAGGGGGCGGGTGGGCAGGCTACAGCCTCAGAATAGGGACCCGTGACCTCTCAGCCTCCGCTAAGGCAGCTCTAGCCCTCCCGGGCCTCCCCCTGGCCAGTAGCCCCAGAGCAAGGCGACTGCCCTGGTCTATGTAGCTGCTTCCGATGCGGAGCCTGGCCAGGTAGCTGCAATTCTGGAGAAGGGCCGCTAAGGAAAGCATGACCCCTCAACCACCCTCAGAGTCATCTGGAATACTGTCTACCCCCACTCCTATTGATTAGGACACACAGGTCCAGGGACACGGCGTGACTGGCTCCAAGTCACACGGGGGCCGTTATCACTGAGACTAGAAACTAACCTTCCCACCACACCGGGGACACTGTCGTCACACTCTAGCCCTTTCCAATGGCAGCAGGAGACCCGAGTCAGCACGTGGCAATGGGGACAGGCCCCAGGAGCCCAGAGCTACTCCAATGCCAATGTCAGGCTTACAATGGTCTGGGAACGCCCCAAGGCACAAATACTACTCCTCCATCCCCCTGCTGTATCTACACGGAGGAAGAGGCCCTGAGTCTACACACCAGAGCCGACTCGTAACCCAACGGCTAGCTCAATCAGAAAGGGAGGAAATGCAGACCCCCAGATATTCTGCCTGCTTAATATCAAAGATCCAAATGTTTTACCACCCAAGGAGCTTCGAATGACACTTTGTGCCAAAAATCTCATCTCTTTTCGTGTTTGGAAGAAAGCCACTGATACAGGGGAAATCTTCCAAGAATTATGAGCTCAATTATAGGCCAAGAGATGGATCCATCTCTTTTAGCTAATAATGCATGAATACTTTCCTTTTTGTGTCCTCTGGGGATATTGTCACTGTTGTTTGTTTTGTGGGAACAGTGACTGACTCAAAAGCGAAGTGGATGATTTATCTCTACAAGGCTTTTATTTGCCAACTTTGAAAAATGATTCAGAAACATATTTCTTGGAAAGTGGACGTAAAATTACGTTCTCTGATTAAAGTAAAATAAAAGTGCTTTTAAAAAGTGGCTTAAGGATATAAACTATTAAGACAATTTTCTAGGATTTTCCAGGAGCGTCCCAATTTTAACAACATTCCCCGCTCTGGTCTCCATAATCATATTCTTATGTGGCAGTCCATAGATCTTTTCGTTTTATCTCCAAAATATGGTCATCCCCGAAATGAAGACATTTAAATGTATTAAACGTTTCAAAAAGTGCTTTCTCGGGGCGCCTGGGTGGCTCAGTCGTTAAGCATCTGCCTTCGGCTCAGGTCATGATCTCAGGGTCCTGGGATCGAGCCCGACGTCGGGCTCCCTGCTCAGTGGGGAGCCTGCTTCTCCCTCTCCCACTCCCCCTGCTTGTGTTCCCTCTCTCGCTGTGTCTCTCTCTGTCAAATAAATAAATCTTTAAAAAAAAAAAAGTGCTTTCTCACTTTTTGGATTTTTCATCTGAAGATTCATCATGTTTTGTATATGTTGACATCAACACAATCACAAATTTTCCCAAATTTTAATTACAATATATGTCACTTAGGAATGCTTTCAGCTGCAAAGAACAGAAAACTCAGTGCTCACGTGCTGACGGGGTCCCATTCTCTCTCTTTCCACACATCAATCTCAATTCTTTGACACCAGTCTTGTTGCTGCTTGGATCTCGCAAGATGGCGTCCACCTCTTTCATGGACATGACCATCTGCTTTCTAGGAAGTTATTAGGGGGTCAAGCAAGCAATTGCCTGAACGAACCCTAACTACTTTGCTTTCTACCTTCTCAGCAGACCTTTGTTTATTTACTTTGTCTCTTTGGTGAGGACGGTGTCTATTTTGTCATTCCTAATTGCAAAGGAGACCAAAAATTCAAGTTTCTTCCTCTCCAGACCCTATAACAGAAAAGGGGCATTGAGTATCTGACATCATATGCCTGCTTGTTCCTTTACCAAGGTTATAGCAACTGCAGACTTTAAAGATCTCTCAAAACAACAAATAATGCATAGGGTGCATGCTTTTAATTGGTGAGCGCATCCTTTGAGAGCATTAAAATGGTGAAGCTCTTTCCGCCATGAATTTGTGACTCCTACTTCTGGGCCCAGAGTCCTGCCTGACATCATAGCCAAACGCATGCTTAAAGTTTTATAGCGATCGGATACTAATGGGACATTACAAACTGGCTTAAGTGGCAAAATCTGCCTTTTGGACTCAGCAGAGTTTCCATTGATTCTTCAGCCTTCTTTTGCTTCTTGGTCAATGTCAACGTGAGGGACATTTTTTGGAGAAACACGTAAATTACTAGTCAAGGTTTTTGCTTAATTATTTATAATTGCACGCATTTGCCTAATGGAAATTTTCGTTTTATGCTGAATTTCAAGATCCTCGGGGCTAATATTTCCCCTTTTAGTGACACGATTGCATTTCCCTCTTCATTTATCGCTCTCATAGATCCATGAAAATTCGGAGTCAGAGCAGGGGGACAGTGATAGAGAGAAAGGTTACAGATGGTCTGAGCTGTTCTAGAAACAAATTCACTGGAAATGCCAGGGGGCATTGAAGCTTGAAGGGACCCTTGCGGTGAGGTGGCACCTGGCAGGTGCATGGACAGAAACATGGGTGCATAATAAGAAGGAGGTGCAGAAAAAAATGTTCATCAGAGACAAGCCTTTGCTGTCTCGGAAAGAGAATTAGTGTTGAAAGACAAATTGACCTGGTGGAAAAGAATATTCAATGACATTCCACCCTCTCAGCACCCCCTGCTGTTCACTTTGGGGAATTGCTCGACAATCCGGGTATCCTTCCCCTTGCCGGCTGGGACAGTAGCCTCAGGGAAGGACGTGAGAATCGTCTATCTGGCTCCATAGATTTCTGTAAAAGCACTTCAGAGTGCCTTTCTCCAAGTCTGTCCTCCAAGAAGGGAAAAAAAAAAAAAACCCAGCTCAAGGTAAAATTGTTCCAGAACTTACTGTGCTTGTCTATCAAGATAAAGTATTGGGCACTCGGTGCAAGAATTTAAGTCTTACCAAGAGGAAATTTGCAGATGTGGTCGATGTTTGGCATTTGCTAAGTACAGAAAACGAAGCTGCTCAGGAAAAGAAAGTCTGGAACTTTCTCTGCTGATGTTTTCCCATGGAAAAAAATAAAAGACAAGGCAAATGAAGACAGACCAGGCAGATCCATTTCTGCAAATGCAGCCATTTCCCTCATAAAGCCAAATCACTGAGGGATTTTCAGGACAACAGACAAGTGTCTCTCCCTTTCTGCCCTTGGAAAAGTAAAGAATTCAGGTTATCGTGGCCTCTGGCAAACAGCCTCTCCTCAGAGAGGCCAAACTGCACCTAGAGAATACTTCAGAATACGTGCTATGGACAGAAGTTTTTAAAAAAAAAAAATCCGAGAATTTTAGAACTGAGAGGAACTTGAAGACCAACCACCCTATTTCGGAGGTGAACAAAAACTGAGACCAAGAAGTGGGAAATGCCGTGCCTGGTCCTGCATCCTGATAGAGGCAAACCGGAACGTGATCCTCGGCCTCCTAGCCCCGTACTTTTCACACCATAAGCAGTTTCAAATGGAGGCTACAAAGGCCCTTTCATGCTTCTGGCAGACTGTACAACCCAGAATTCCCCCAGCTATAAATACTTGAAATTACATATAAAATGTAACAAAAATATTTTAACACACAGCCGAGTTTGGGGGGAAGAAAAAAGGAAACACCAGATGCCAAAAACACAAAGGGAAGCAAAACAAGCCCCCGGGACAGATGATATGGCGGCCGTTGGGGGTGGGGTTGGGAGTGCTGGAGCTGGAGATGGGCCCAAATGGTCAGAGTTTCGAATGTTTTAAGTTCCACTTGTATAAGGACTTGTGACCTGTGCAAGATGGAGAGTAGACACTAAGACCCGTTCACACCGGTGGGACCCTCAGGAGACTGCGTGCCAGTAAGAGGGGCAATAGAAAGTACTTTTGGGGTAGGGGGAGGACAGAGGAATTTGGCTTCATTGGGGTGTTTAGTAGAAAAAAAAATACCATCCCAAGAGAAATTAACCCACCAAGCCTGTGACATGGGGCAGGTGCAAAGTCTGAATTTTATACTCTTCCTTCGTAGTCTTCTTCTTTTTTTTTTTCTGAAGTAGGGCCCTGAGATCAAGACCTGAGCTGAGATCAAGAGTCAGATGCTTAACCAACTGAGCCACCCAGGCACCCCACCCTTGGTGATCTTTTTGGAGTGCCCTTCAGGAACATACACAAAGCTTTTCTGGAGGAACACTTTATAACCCAGGCCACAGGAGGTTTTTGTACACAAAGTGGATCACCACTAAAGATGACTTCATAATAATTACCAGGCCCGCCAACATGGGCTGCATTCACACCAAAACCATGAAGAAAGCAGCCTGGTCACCACTGAGAAGTACTGCATGTGCCTAGACAATGACTCCCACACCAACAAGCTCATGTGTAAGGAGATCGCTGTTATTCCCGGCAAGAAGCCCCTCAGCAAGATCACAGGCTATGTCACACATCTGATGAAATGGATTGAGAGGAGCCTGGTGAGTGGTATCTCCATCGATCTGCAGGAGGAGGAGAGAGAAAGGAGAGATGATTATGTTGCTCAGATCTCCACCCTGGATCAGGAAATCATTGAAGTCGATCCTGACACTAAGGAAATGTTGAAATTCTTGGGCTTTATCAGTCTGTCCAAACTGCAGGTCACTCAGCCTACAGTTGGGATGAATTCCAAAACACCATGTGGAACCTTGAACAACAACAATGACAAATTCCCAAAACAGATAAGGAAATGTTGTGATTTACCATGATAGAGAATCAGCAAACACAGTCGTGGCTAAATGAAATGATAAATAACCAAACCAGACAAAATAAAACAAGTAAACAAACTACACAGAACTATCTGGGAGAGACTATAAAATAATATTGTAAATGATTACAGAGATGAAGGAATAGAAACCACAAGGAAATAACATTCAAAAAAGAAACTGGAAGATCCTATAAAAAGAGATTAGATTAGCAATTTTAAAACTTCCCACAAAACAAAGTTCAGACCTAGTTGGCCTCCCTGGCAAATGCTACTAAACATTCAAAGAAAGATAAATACCAATTCTTCATAAACTCTTCCAAAAATAGAAGATGAGGGAACACTTCCCAATTCCTTCTATAGGGTCAGTTATTGCCCAGTTATCAAAACCAGTCAAAGACATCACAAGAAAACAACACATCAATGTTCTTTATGATATAGATGTGAGAGTCATCAACAAAATACTAGCAAACTGAATCCACCGATAATAAAAAGGCTTATACATCATGACTAAGTGGAATTTATCCCAGGAATGAAAGGCTGATTCAAAATACAGAAGTTTAAGCATTGTAAAACACCAAATCAACAGAACAAAGGACCAAATAACCCATGATCATCTCAATAGACATAGGAAAAGCATTTGACAAAATCTAACGCTTTCAAGATAACACTTGACAAACAAGGAATAGAAGGGAATTTCCTCAATCTGATAATAAGGTTACCAGATAAATATACAAAAATCAATTATATTTCTGTACCCTCTCAATGGACAATTGGAAAATGAAAATAAGAACACAGTTCTATTTATAAGAGCATCAAAAAATACTTAGGAATAAATTTAACAAAAGAAGTGTAGGTGGGGGCATCTGGGTGGCTCAGTCAGTTAAGCATCTGACTCTTAATTTCAGCTCGGGTCAGGATTTCAGGGTCGTGAAATGCAGCCCCATGTTGGGCTCCATGCTCAGCATGGAGTCTGCTTGAGATTCTCTCCCTCTGCCCCTCCCCCTGCTCGAGCTCTCTCTCTCATACATACATACATACATACATACATAAATAGATAAATAAATAAATCTATCTTTTAAAAAAGGAAGTGTAAAACTTATACTTTGAAAACTACAAAACATTGCTTAAAGAAATGAAAGACCTAGATAAATGGGAGGACATTCCATGATCATGGATCAGGAGAGTTAACATTGTTAGGATAGTAATATTTCCCAAATTGATCTACAGAGTCAATAAAACCCTTATCAAAATCCCAGATGCTTTTCCTGCATAAATTAACAAGCAAATCCTAAAATTGATATGGAAATACAAGGCACCCAGAATAGCCAAAAACAATCTTGAAAAAGTCAAAGGACTCACACTTCCCAGTTTCAAAACTTACTAGAAAACTACAGTAATCAAGGCAGTATAGGAGTTCAGTGGTAGGAGAGATCAATTGAATAGAATCGAAAGTCCAGAGATAAACCCTTACATTTATGGTCAATCCAAGACAATTCAAATAGAGGAAAGAATCATCTTCTCAATAAGTGGTACTGGGGCAACTGGATATCCACAAGCTGAAGGATGAGGTTGGAACCCTTTCTTACACTATATTCAAAAATTAACTCAAAATGAAATCTAAATATGAGCTAAAACTATAGAACTCTTAGATGAACACATGGGGGTAAATCTTTGTGACCTTGGGTTAGGCAAGGTTTCTTAGATATGACACCAAAATTACAAGCAACAACAGAAAAAAAATGGATAAATAGGATGTAAAATTAAATTTTGTGTGTGTGTTTCAAAGGACAACCCACAGAATGGGAGAGAATATTTGTAAATCATATATCTGATAAGAGACTTACATCCAGAATATATGAAAAACACTGACAACTCAATAATCAGAAGATAACATAACACAATTTTAAAATGGGTCAAGGAACTGAATAGATATTCTCCAGAGATGATATGAAATAAGCATCTGAAAAGATGCTCGAGGGGCACCTGGGTGGCTCAGTCAGTTGAGCATCGACTCTTGGTTTCAGCTCAGGTTGTGATCTCATGGGTTGTGGGAATGGGCCCCAAGTAGGACTCTGTGCTCAGCAGGTAGTTTGCTTGGAGATTCTCTCCCTCTGCCCTCCTCCCCCTGCACCCCCCCCCACACTCACACGCACTTTCTCTCTATCTCTATCTCTCTCAGATAAAGAAATCTTAAAAAAAGAAGATGCTCAATATCATTAGCCATTAGAGAATGCAAATCTGAACCACAAGCTACCAATTCATACCCAGTAGGATAGCTATAATAATAATAATCAGACAAAAACAAAAGTTGACAAAGATGTGGGAAAATCGGAACCCTCATACATTGCTGGTAGAAATGTAAAATGATGCAGCCACTTTGAAAAACCATTTGGCAGTTCTCAAAAACATCTAGCATAGAGTGACCCAGCACAATCCACTCTTAGATATGTACCTAAGAAAACATGAAAACTTATACACAAATGTTCACAGCAGTATTATTCACAAAAGCCAAAAAGTAGAAACAATCCAAATGTCCATCAGTGGATGAATGGATAAGCAAGAGTGTATACAATGGAATATTTTTCAGCAATTAAAAGGAATTAAATACTGATACATACTATAACATGGATGAATCTTGAAAACACTATACTAGATGAAAGAAACCAATCACAAAAGACCACATATTATGATTCCATTTGTATGAAATGTTCAGAGTAGGCAAATCTACAGAGACAGAAAGTAGATTTAGTGGTTGTGTAACACTCGGGGAGAGGGTTGAAGGAAAATGGGGAGTAACTGTTAATGGTTACGGGATTTCTGTTTGGGGTGATGAAATGTTCTAAAATTGATTGTACAACTTCATGAATAACCTAAAAACCATTAATTTGTACACTCTAAATAGGTACATCGTAGGGTATGTGAATTACATCTCAATAAAGCTGTTTTTTTAACAGCTTTAGTTGAAAAAGAACCAAATAGAATTATAGAAATAAAAAATATTAAAATTTAAAGCTCAGTGGACAGATTAATTACATCGGGATTTGACACGGCCAAAGAAAGAGTGATTCAGAGGATAATTCTGAAGAAATTATCCAGAATGCATCACAGAAAGATAAAGATGTGAAAAATGTAAAAGAAATATGATTTCTGTGCCCAGATAAACTATCAGTCTGTAGTGAGAGCCCTTTCAAATCTCCAGTTCCGATTTTGTTACAAGCTTAAGTGTTCTTTGACACAAGAGACAACAACTAATAAAGTGTTGCTGAATAACATGTCCATTCTAGAAAATAACAAAATAACATTTCCACAGTACTTGTTAGTAATTCATGAATGACAGAGGAGATGGATTAAGATTTGAGCTTTCTTCAACAAAGTTGAACAAAGTTGAAAAAAACTGAACAAAGTTGAAAAGCAGAAGTAGTTCAAACACCATTAAAATGACAAAATTGGTTTTCACGTGTGTCTTACGGAACCCATTGAATGCTTCATGGTCCTATAGTACTTACAGTATATTAATACATTTTGCATTTAATTCTCAGGAGGACTTATACCAGATATTAATAAGTCACTATACTTTATGGACATAATTTAGTGTCTATAAATAGATGAGTATTTACCCTTTTTTGAGCGCTAAGATTCTCAGGGTATCCATGTAACAGTGACTGGGTGTCAACTCTGCAATGCACTTCACACTGTAGAAAGTTCAGGACTTTTCTTCAAAATCTGTTTATGCCTATGTTTTGTTACCCTTTGATATTTGTTGAATTGAAACTGATATCTGTATATTCCTGTCAAGGACTTCAGACCCACCATCTGTTCCGCAGTCTATTTTATTGTTTTTTGAAAGCTGGAAAAGTAAACCCTTGATGTAGCTGCTTTTTTTGTGAAATGAAGAGCATCTTGAACAACTCATAAATGTATCTTCTTAACAGTTCTTGAGCACCTACTACTGGTGCGAGCCACTGAGCCACCTGCAGAGCCCCAGACAGGAGTCAAGCCTGCCCTGGTGACATTTGCATTCTATTGCGAGAAAGGGGTAGAAAGAGTCTATCAATAAAGAAATGAACAAGGAAAAGATGAGCTAGTGTATTAGTTTCCCATTGCTACAGAAACAAATCACTACACATTTAGTGGCTTAAAACAACACGCATTTATTCTTTTATAGTTCTGGGGCAGAAGTCTGAAATGAATCTCATGGGGCTGAAATCAAGGTGTCTGCAGGGGTAGTTCCTTCGGGAGGCTCTGTGCACTTGCCTTTCCAGCTCTTAGTGGCCTGGTCCTGTATTCCTCGGCTTGTGGCCTCTTTATCCACCTTCGAAGTGCATCACTGCTCTGTCATCACATCTTCTCCTCTGTCCCTCTTATACGGCCCTTTATGATTAATTACATCCAATCCATTCAGATAGTCCAAGATAATCCCCTCCTCTCAAAATTTTTGATCCCATTTGCAGAGTCTCTTTGCCATATAAATTAACACTCACAGTTCCAGTGCTTGGACTTGGAAATCCTTGGGGGTCCATTTTCCAGCCTACCATAGCAAGCGATTAGCACTACGAGAATGAAAATTGCATGCCATGATAGAGACGACCTAAAATAGCATCTTCAGGTCGAGTGGTGAAGGAAGGGCCTCTCTGAGGCTATGTCTAGGCTGAAATCCAAATCATGGGAAAATGCTGTGGGCGGGGGGGCGCACATTCTAGGCTGAGGGAACAGCTGGTGAGAAACTCTATAGCAGCAGTGAACTTGGTACGTTGGAGAAGTTAATGCAGCTTGGACTGGGAGAGAGTTCCAGAATGGCTAATGAGTCTTCAGTCCACGTTTGCTTTTGCAGATGGGGCTTAAAGCCCCATCCTCCCGCTTGGTATTTTATATGGGAATCTGCCCCAAACTACTATCATATCAACGGAGACCTCTTTTGTCACAAAACATAGGGAATTGTCGTGGACATCCCAGAGCACCCATCCAGGCTGAGAGCCCCTCATCTGGCAGCACGGTAACTTCAGAAGAAGGTAAAACCTCAAAACAAGAGCCTGTTCGGCCTGCGGCTTTCAAAGTCTTAATGATGTTGTCATCTGCAATTGCTTCTTACAAGTCTTGTTCACATAAACAGGATTTTGATTATTTCAACTCGGGCAGGAGTTAAAAGAGGAAACCTCAGGTGCCTGCCCCTGGGGAGGTGTGGTGCTGATTTCCAGGGAGGCCGGGCCGGCTCTCCTTCGGGCTGTGTTCTGGGTAGGGGGAGGCCTGCAGGAGCACTTTCTCACCTGGGGGAAACTGTTGCACCAAGTGACTGCTCCTCACCTTCTCCTGCTTCTCCCCTCATTCCTTTCTACGAATTTCACTTTCCTTGCCCTGAGCATCGTCAAGTCTTAGTGCAACTTCAGCTTTAGTTTCAAGTTTGCATGAAACCAACAAGCGTACTTGAAGAGCCTAATACAAATGGCCTCTTGAGAGGTCTCCCACATTTTTTTGTTTGTTTGTTTATTGATCAATTGATTTCTTTATAGAGCATGAGCAGGGGGAGAGGGAGAGAGAGAATCCCGAGCAGACTCTGCACTGAGCGCAGAGCCTGTCACGAGGCTCAATTTCACAATCCCAAGATCATGACCCAAGCCGAAATCAAGAGCTCGATGCTTAACTGACTGAGCCAGCCGGGGGGGTGCCGCTCCCACCTTTTTACACCTACAGTATGTTTGACTCTGCCTTAAGTGTACAGCTTCCATTATGCTCCTCCTTGAATTCTACTTCTTGCACATGTATTAAAGGCTTGGGTCAAGGCCAGTTCACTTTGCACTCCTACACCGATCCCTGCCCCACCCGCACCCCAGCAGAGTGCCTGGCACAGAGCAGATAATCAATACTCACTTTTTCTTTTTGTTCAACAAACACTTACCAGGCGTCTACATGCCAACTACTGAGCTGGGAGCCGAACGGCACTACTCTTAATATCCGTGTGGCCCAAGAACTGACCATACTCAAAGACTTCTAAAGGAGCAGGATGATCCTAACCAGGAAATTATTTCCACAAAAGAGAGTTTAAATATGACTGAATATCTGTTCATCAATTTGCATACAGTTATGAACCTGGTCCTTTGATCAAATTTCAACCTTGGCACTCAAATCAAGCCATCTGAGATACTTGCTAGTTTTATGATTGCTTGTAAATCTCTGTCTTTTCTGACTCTGAACTACACTGCTGAGCTGTGGGGTGTTAAATGTTAAGCCTCTGCTCTCTTTCCAGCTCCTCGGTTGACTGGCTTGCAGCAGAGAGTGAAATGACCCCATGCGTCAGAAGGCACAGAGGTTAGTGCTAAGACAAAAGGTGACTTGCAAAGTTAAGGCAGGGATTTTCGAGCTTAAATGAAAACCAGCAGACATACTTGAAGAGCCTCATACATATTGGTGGTAATTGTAAGGTCATGAGTTCATCTCAATATAGCAAATGGAACCCATTTGGCAAATCTTAGGAGTCAAATGCTAGAAATCTGTTAAGGAAGGAGGCAGCTGCTTCCACTGCTTGAAACCCAGGGCTGATGTACGATTTCCCCCAACATCCAAGAACACATTATCTTTTGGTCCCCAAGCCTGATGTTTTATAACTTGCAAAACCCGGTAACATTGTCCCAGAGTCCAAGTGGTTTTTTCTGTTCTAAGTCCAGCCACATCTCATTCTCTTGGTGTTCCCATCTGGGCCACACAGTGCCTTCTTTGTGTACATTTCCAATTGAACTTTATCACAAGAGTGGTTTAGAAGCCTCATATCCTAACAGCTCGTACTAAGATGCAACTGCACCCAAATGGAAATTTTTTAAAAACTAGAATAAGACCTTCTTATTGGGAGGATGTCTCAGATTTTAAGTCGTGGTTCCTGCCGGGAGAAGCCTGTTCCCGATCCTCGGGGTCTGGACTGGGGCTGGGGTGGAGACAGAACAGGGAGCATCAGGACCCACACACCTGCTCACACTGAGAGCCGAAAGGAAGAGTTACCTCCGCAACACCTCGGCTCACCATGGTTTTCTAAATCTAGTAACGATCTCGTGAATAGCACAGCTGTATTGCTGTATGGCTTAAAGGTCGTTCTTAATGTAAAGTTTAAAAAGGTTCAGCCGTTTCTGCAACCAGATCTTGGCATTTATTAACTTTCTAATACCCTGGGAGGGTCCAAAACTACAGGTGGCAGCCCCTTCCTCTATCCTCGAGAGTCCATGCCCTGGGATCCCTCAGATCTTTGGAGTCAGCGAGTGGGGTGCACAGGACGGGAGTCAAGTAGGGAAATCGATACAACTGGGGGACGCGGCTCTCTCTTCCCGCAGTCCGCAAAAGCAGCACGGAGGGGCGCCCGCAGAAAGCGTGGGTCTCGGGGCCTCACCGCCCCCCGTGCGGGCTCTGTCCAAGTAGAACGGCATCGCGAGGTATCGACGCCTCGCGGGATCCGGGTCGCAGCGTCACCGGGAGCTCTCTGACGGCAGCAAAAGGGCAGGGGGTGGCTGCCCCGCCTCGGGCGCCGCAGGTGGGGACGCCCCGCCCACTCGGCCCAGCTCGCCTCCGCCCCGCCCACCCCGGCTGGGACCCGTCTCCTCCCCGTCCGCCCCTGCCTCTCGGCCCCGCCCACTCGGCCGCCACAGGTGGGGCCGCCCCGCCCACCCCGGCCCCGCCCACCCCGCGCGCCTCAGGTGGGGCCGCCCCGCCCGCCCAGCCAGCCCCGCGCGCCCGGACGCGTCAGGCCGCGTTTCCTCAGTTCCTCACGGGCGGTGGCTGCGGCAGCGCGGCGCTACAAGTTTTGACATTTTGGCGGCGGAGGAGCGCGCCGGCACTTCGGGGCCGACGGCTGTGGGAGCAGCCGACCCTCGAGGGCCTTTCAGCCGCACGCCGGCGCTCCCGCCGCCCACAGTCGGGCGGCCACGAGGCCCGGCCGCGTCCTCCCGCGTTCGCCCGCCGGGCGGCTGCAGCCATGTCGCGGGGGCCGGAGGAGGTGAACCGGCTCACGGAGAACACCTACCGGGTAAGCGAGCCCAGCACGGCCCGGGACCTCGGGGGTTTGAGGGCGGGAGGCCCGGGGACCGGGGGCGGGGCGCGGCCGGGAGTGCGGGGGGGGCCCGAGACCCATGGAGGACAGGGGCTCGGAGTCCGGAGCGGGGGGAAGCGGGGAGGCCCCGCGGCGGCTCGCGGTCGTCGCCGGGGAGGGTCGGGGCGAGGAGGGGACTTTAAGCGGGAACAGACTCCCCCGCGCCCCTCCTGGCGCTGGAGACACCCTGCTAGCCCCGCATTTCACAGCCCTACGTGCCGGGAGGGCGTTGGGGGCGGGGGCGGGGCCTGTCCCGTCCCTGGGGGCCGCGTCCTCCTGCCCGGCTGCTCCTCGGGGCCGCGCCGGCGTGGCCGCTGCGCCAGAGCTGCCCGGGACGCGAGAGCAGCGCCTCGTTGCTGCGCGCGGGGACGGGGGCGAGCGCCGCGCGGGGTGCGGGCCGCGCCAGGTGCGCCTCTGGGGGGCGCCGCGGGCTCCCGGCGTCCGCTCCCGCCCTCGGGGACCCTGCCGCGCGCCGCGCTCCGAGCCCCTCCGCCGGGACACGCCGAGTGCTCGGCGAGGTTCCGATAAGATGGACCTAACCTCCAGGAAGGCGTTGACGGTCACCTCTCTTGCATTTCTTGCGAAAGCGTTTTTCCAGTAGCAGACACAGATTTAGGATTAGGGGCCAGTTTAGTAAGTTTGAGTCCTTGTAAATGAATTCCAGTTGAAATAAGATACGTGCTTAATCATCTGCTATTAATAGACTACAAAACAACTTTTGTTGTAATTCGGCTTAGGCTCATTGAGCACAAGTTCTCCAAATTCATTTGTAGCCGTTTTTAAGGCCCACAGTTTGGTCACTTGTATAGATTTTTTTTTTTTTAACCCTAAAATTGGGTTTCTAGATGCGCAAGGTCTGAGTGAATCCCTGAAATCAGAGGGGTTTATTGACTGTTGTAGGATAAGAATAAAGAAGAGCATGAAAATACGTTTGTAATCTATCCTTTGGGTTCAAAATATTGATTCCCTTCATCTGGATACACAAATAGGTAACGTGAATTATACTTTTTGGATAGATATGGTAGACCCAGTTGACACAGCATTTTTGGTCTCAGTAACTGTATTGTCTTAATGGAGGGCAATTTTTAGAAATCCCAGAAATTTGAATGTTAAAAAGTTTTACATTTGTATTGAGATTGTTAATACTTAAATGATCCTGAAGATGGTGGTCCAGGCAGTGTGAGGTGTTGGCAGTGTGTAAATAAAACACTTAGGGAATTGGAGCTGCTCTGATGACTGTCCGTTAAGGAAAAACTGTATGCGATTGAGGAATGCAGATCTTTGCAGATTTCAGGCAGTCTAAGTATCTAGTGGGGCACAAAAACACGTGAACACCTAAGTTGCCTCCAAGAAGACAGGCACATGTATCTTTCCAATCTGGGATGACAGATCAATTTGAGACAAGCAGTCAGATGCTCTGAAGTAAGTCTGCTTTTTCTCCCACTTCTTCCTTTTACTTTTAGCAATGACTCAGTGGAGGGGCTGTACTCAAGTGAATTATAGCACCGCAGGTGCCAGCCCCAAAGGACTGGGGCAGGATGCAAAAAGTGTAGATTTCACAGTTTGGGTTATACATATTTATGGACATTAGGCCATGTAAATCATTTTAATACTTTGCAAAGTTATAATCTGAACATCAGAGACTAGTCACTACTTTCCATTCCCAGGTGTCTTAAAACATATTAAAAGCTCACAAATGTTTGTTGCTTGTGACTTTAATCACCATTTTTTTCATTAATGTTTTGGGATTGTGTTTTTTTATGTTGAATGGTGGTAAAAGAATTTACAGCTCCAGACAGCAAGTTTATATATAGTCTATGAAGTGAATACTGCTGGCTCATGCTTTGGCTGTGATGGAAATGCATAGTGAAATTTTACATTCACGGGTCTGATTGAAAGCCTGAAAACCTTCACCACCTCCTCATTGAGTTCTTCCCCACCCCCACCCCTGACAACCAAAGCTGAAAACAATTTAAGCTTAATATGGTAAAAATCTCATAGTGTGATGAATCTAGTTATTTTATTAATTTGTTTCATTTTATTTTGAGAGAGGGAGGGAGGAGGTTGGAGGAAAAGAGGGAGAGAGAGAATCTTAAGCAGACCCCACGCCCAGCACAGAGCCAGGATAAGGGGCTCAATCTCATGACCCTGAGATCATGACCTAAGCATAAATCAAGAGTTGGACGTTTAACTGACTGAATCTAGGATTTTTTTTAAAAAGAGATTTTCTGGGGCGCCTGGGTGGCTCAGTCGTTAAGCGTCTGCCTTCAGCTCAGGTCTGGGATTGAGCCCCGCATCGGGCTCCCTGCTCCGCGGGAAGCCTGCTTCTCCCTCTCCCACTCCCCCTGCTTGTGTTCCCTCTCTCGCTGTGTCTCTCTCTGTCAAATAAATAAATAAATAAATCTTAAAAAAAAAAAAAAAAAGATTTCCTTTATGTTACCTAACAACCTACAGTGTTTTACTAACAGAAACATAACCTAACCAGGTGCGTTGACAAAAGCACCTGGAAATGAGATTTAATGACTTGCTAGTATGCATTTTAGATTTTTTTTTTAATACTCAAATTTCTCCAACTTTGAAATAAAAGAATAAATTCTCTGGAAAAAGTGGGGGATTATAAACTAGTGTAATTCTCTGTAATGCAGTATCAAATATCTTTCAGTATTTATTTACGCATTTGCTGAGCTCTCTAAAATGTGTACTTAGACAAATGATTACTGGAGACCCATGCTGAATCCCAGGAGGATGTGTGTTTTATGGCTTCACAAACAAATGATATGGTAATAAGCCCCAAAATGTCACGTAATGTTATTGTTGCTAATTAGAGTTCAGCCAAAGATCCCTCCCCGTCTCTACATAGTATGCCCATAATTTGCCCTCAGTGCTTGCTTGTGATTTTTGCATGGTTTTCTGATGAGTACATGCTTTAGTGGTACGAGGAAGAAGTAAAGTTCAAAAAAACCCTTAATTAAGAGTAACCACAACCTTCCTAGAAGTTAGAACTGCTAAAGTCTTAGGAAGTTGAGGGATGAGTATGATGTCATCCATCCTATACCTACATTACTCTTGCTAAGCAAGCAGCAGTGAAGGGGGAAAATGTCACTTTAAAAGGAGGGGGAAAGGGGCACGTAAATCTTTGTTTAAATGTCACCTGCTCAAACAACTCTTTAAAATTGTTTCAAATTGCCATCCATCTCCCAATCCCACTAACTTTACCTTTCCCACATAGTGCTTAGTACCTTAGGATATTCTATATAACATACTCGTTTATCTCTCATCCCTCTCCAACTAGAATGTGAGCGCCCAAAGGAGAGGAGCTTGGCTTTGTTATATTCTGAACAGTTACTGGCCGGTAGTAGGTGTGCGAGTTTGTTGATTATATGAACATTTATTTGATTTATTCAGTGAATACCTGTGCTAGGCTCCCCTGCCTCCCTTAACACTTTTCATAGAGCATTTGTTTAATTCTAAGTATACATCAGCCCTCCAGGTGGATGTGGATTTTGTTTACTGTTGAGAAACCTACGCCCAAAAGTCTAGGAGGGAGCTGTGTCCTCCTGCCATTTACCCTGCCAGCCTCCATTCCTCTCCTTTTTGTATAGTAGTTTAGTTTCTAGCGGTCAACAAATGGACAAATCTAATGCCTTTTCATAATTTGGTGATCTAAGATATCACCAGAATTTTCTGCCATTGTTTATCTTTGTTTAGAAAAAAATTTGTTTAATAAAAAAATGAGGTACTTTTGTCCTTTTATCGGGTCAGACAAGCATCTCGGCATGTGTACTAGGTTTTGTTTAATGGTTTTATATTTCTGGACTTGGGTTTAATTGGGGATGTGGAAGTGAAAGTCCCTACCTAGATGGCTTCCAATGTGGACTGTGATATACAGGTCTAGGCTTGTGAAGGTTTCAGTTGCCTTGTGTGTTTATTGCTGTAGCTATGTACACTATTTGATATCTTCATCTGTTCCCATAATTCTTCAGGTATGCTGAAGATAAAATGGGATTTGCAGAAGCCCAGACAACTTGCTCTTGGCTCCATGATGACTATAAAAAGGGACAGTAAGAATCAGGTGCCAGGGTTGCCAGGTATCAAATATTAAACTGAACAGCCCAGTATTGTAGCTTTTTGTCTGGTAAAATGAAAATACAAAGGCGAACAGTGGTTGTCTTTTTCTGTCATAACATTTTTTACTGATTGGGAAGAGGTCTTAGAATTATGATAACATTGCTATGTAGACAGAGCAGTGTCCTTTATTATGAAGCTTGGGAGGCTGGGGCCACTTGGCCAGGTGACACGATTCACAAGTCTCAGGTTCCTTTTGAGTTTACATTTGTGACATTATTCCAGTCTTGGGCATTAATTCTTGCCTGGCACTTCTGTTGTAATGAGCCACAGGCAGACCTGCAGGGGAAACCTAATGTGCATGGAATTTCAACAAATTGGAATTTTGTTTTTATCAGCATTCCACACACAGCTATTTATTCTGCAATTCAAAAGTAAAAATTATTATAAAAGTTACACAAACATTTATTGAACTTATCTGTTGACATTTGCAAATATATTTATTTCTTAAACTTTTTATTGAACCATGATAAACATATTGAAAGGTGTATATAGCTCACAAAATCATCAACAAACTGAACACGTATATATAACTAGCACCCAGATCAAGATACAGACCATGACCAGCCTCCCCGAAGTCCCTTTTGTGCCTCCTTCCAGTCACTGTGTTCCCTCCAAGATAACTACTCTCCTTAACTTCTAAGCACTGATTAGTTTGGCCCATTTCATTTGCCATCTTTCACCCAGTGTGTTTGTAAGATATTCCCCTGTCAGAGAAATTGTAGATCATTCTTACTACTATGTAGTATTGCACTGTGCAAATACATCGCGATTTATCTATTCTCTTGAGGGACTTTCAGATTGTTTTCAGACTACTCCAGGATTCTGTGAGTAGTGCTGCTTTGAACATTCTAGTACATGTCTGATGGGCATAGGCCCCCCATTTCTCTTGGTATGTACATGGGAGTGGAATTGCTGGGTTATAAAGTGTTTGAGTATTTAGCTTTGGCAGAAACTGCCAAGCAGTTTTCCAAAGTGGTGGTACCAGAGTTCAGTAGCTCATCCTTGGCAACAGTTGATATTTTCTTTCCTTTTAATTTTGGCCACCCCGGTGGGTGTATGCAAATAAAATTTTAAAATTCAAAACAAAACTGTTTTCCCCAGGTTTGCTGGTTGGATGTCTGCAACCGCAGCAGAAGCCTGACTCCCTAGGGGATACTTCCTGTCAGAAAGTAGAACCTAGGACCTAGGGAACACGGGTATGAGAGAGGCCAGACAGCTGTCGTATTCAGTAGAGTAAAACATAAATTTAAGTTCAGTAGACTCTAAAACTGTCAGAGTTGAACACATCAGAAGGTTTTATTGCATAAGGGGGTTTGAGGGCATAGATGAGCCATGTTTTAATAAACCGGAATGCTGGGAGAGGGGGTGCAACGTTATGGTGAATTGAATTTTCTTGTTCACTTCCCTTTCTTTTTCCATGACTTTTCTTGAAAATGTACCTGCTTTACGTTATAGGCACAATAGACTAGTTTTTAAAATAATTTCAGTGAGTTACAGTTAAATTAAGAGGCTTCAAGAGTAGTACTTTGTGAAGGAAATGACAGTTTTAATTTGGGTCTTTTCCCCCACTTAGATTGTACATGCTTGAGAACAAATCCCCCAGATCCTACTTCTCAGCATTTACCACATTCATATTTTATTCTTTTATGTGTGTGTGTTGGTTTTAATCTCAGAAGATTTTTAAAACTGTTTTTAAACTATTTTTCTGATACTAGGAAATTTCCAGAATTTCTGTGAATATTCACAGTGAAAGTAAAAGTCACCTGGATCTGACAACCCAGAGAGAACACTATTAACTCTTACTGTCACACTTCCTGATAGTTTTTAGTCCATCTCTCTGTGTCAGTCAGTATCCTGTGCCTCATCAGCTTGCTGACTCCACAGTACTACGTTCTTTATCAATAGTTTATTGATCCGGTCCCCTTTTACTGGACACAAGATCGTTGCCAGCACTTTGCTATTAAATCACTGTAGCAAACATCATTGTAGGTAAAGCTTTGCACAAATAGGGATGTTTTCCTTAAGCTCAATGCCCAGAAGGGAGTTGTGGGTCAAAGGGTAGGTACAATTTAAAGCATATTTGCTGCCCGTTGCAAAATGCCCTATGGAAAACATGCCCCAAGTTATGCTTAATCTGATTGTGTGAGAATGCACCTTTCCTGAACCCCAACCAATTAAGTAGGTCATTTAAAGCCACTTCCTTTTTTATAACCTATACAGGGGTTTTTTTGTTTTTTAGTAAAACCTGTATAGCTATAATGTATAGTAGCTTATGGACATTGACTGGGACAATTCCTGAGATTTCATGTCTTCTGCTATTGGGTATAACTTCCCCCATAACCTTTGTACTTAGAGATGTGTGCAGAATAATTACAGTCCTGTAGCTCTTCAGGCCTGTGTACTTTTGTTCTTATTTTCCTCAGCCTTGATTTTAAACTTCTGTTTCTGTTTTCCAGACCTTGAGTCTGTCTATCTGGTTGAGCATTATTTTAGAGACTGTGTTCTGGTTTTAACAGCTGCCTCAAGTCCTTGTGGATACAGGTGAGGCTTGTGTAAATGAGATAAAAAGTTGCTGGTTCCTCTCTTATTCAAAAATAAATGAAAAATATTACCAGAAGGTGTTCCTGATCCAGAAACAAATGAGCACCCCTCAGAGATCTACCTGATGGCTCACAGCCTTCTGGAGCTACCTGTGCTTTAAGGAGAGCAGCCTGGCGTAAAGATGCCGTCAAGTTTGTTGCTTAAACTTTTTATTTGGTGCTTTGGAGGTTAAAAAGTCCCTAAACAATAGCAATTTCTTCACTAAAAATACCAAAGTATAGCAGTGGTTAAACTATAGGGCAGGGGAGGGAGACTTTCACTTAGCACTTTTACTCTACCTTCTAGAGTGTTTACATTACATTATAAAAGTAGTTTTTTATAATTTTAAGCTTTCAAAAAGCAGAAATTGATATATCATTTTAATGGGTAAAAAGTTTTGAAAACTAAGCTAAAATGTGCCATTTTCTACCTCTGTTTTGCAAACTAACCTTTCAAAGATAAGCCTAATTTAAAGTCTCGCTGTTTTTCTCTTTAATTACTACTTATGGGAATGCATTTTTTTTTTAAAGATTTTTATTTATTTATTTGACAGAGAGAGAGATAGCGAGAGCAGGAACACAAGCAGGAGGAGTGGGAGAGGGAGAAGCAGGCTTCCTGCCAAGCAGGGAGCCCGATGTGGGACTGGATCCCAGGACCCTGGGATCATGACCTGAGCCGAAGGCAGACGCTTAACGACTGAGCCACCCAGGCGCCCTATGGGAATGCATTTTTAACATTTACTAACCTGAGACTATGAATGCAACAGAAAAGAATGCAACAAAACTGAGAAACCCCCAATTCCAGTTTTTACAGCTATCTCCTAAGAGTCTTGTTCCTGATGTTGCAAGCAGCTGATCCTTTTAGGTGCAGCTGTGTCCTTGAAAGGTGTAAGAGCAGTAATAAGGAAAAGAAAAGGTACAAAAGTGATAAAAACCTGTCAGAAGTAAGGCTAAAAGTTCAGATGATTAGAACACATTGTGTAGAATAAGAAACATGGAAAAGGTTGGAGTTAAGGGTCAGAACAGATCGCCGATGACCTGTCTACCAGCCACCCTAAGTGCTTCTCTTGGGCCTTCATGCTGAAGCAGCCCCCTCCTGAGTTAGGAGGAGGGAAGCCTCTGCCTGGGTGGGGACTATGCAGGAGACAACCCTGGCCACCTTCATATTCTCATCAGGGACAGATGCCTGAGACCTAAGCTAACAGATCAATCTTTTCTGGACACAGAAACTCAAATGGTAAAAGAAAATCAGGAAAATCACAATGATAATTCCTTTTACTTAAGTGCTATAATTGAATATGTATATATTTTAAATTTTGTTAAATATATATGTATAAATTCTGGGGCGCCTGGGTGGCTCAGTCGTTAAGCGTCTGCCTTCGGCTCAGGTCGTGATCCCAGGGTCCTGGGATCGAGCCCCACATCGGGCTCCCTGCTCCGCGGGGAGCCTGCTTCTTCTTCTCCCTCTCCCACTGCTTGTGTTCCCTCTCTCGCTGTGTCTCTCTCTGTCAAATAAATAAAATCTTTAAAAAATATATATGTATATATATATGTATGTATAAATTTTAAATTAAGCTCTATGCCCAACGTGGGGCTCGAACTCACAACTCTGAAATCAAGAGTCACATGCTCTACCGACAGAGCCAGCCAGGCACCCCTGTGTGTGTATTTTTTTTAAATAAAACTTTAATGGTTTTAATTGACCAAATGGTATATTTTATCATGGGCTTCATCTTACACTCAGAGCGGCTTGAGGTGCAGGACATCAACTATGAGAGTAGCCTCTATTTCTAAGTGTGTAAACACACTTTAAAACATGCAAAAATTGTTCTTATAGGACAGTCCAATTGTTGCACACTCTGAGAAGATCGCTTATTCAGCTAACCAGTCTACTTTCTTGTCCCGGATTTTTGTATGTACTTAATGTCCTATTCCTCCATTCGACCTTGTGCTTCAATTTTCTCCTCTGTAACTGGCCTCCTGGTTATTGTGAAGCTCGAACGTTGTAATGCATGAAAGCTCTTAGAACAGTGTGTTGTTAGCAGTAGTAGTGTGTGTTTACTGCAGTGTAGCCACCATAAGAGCATTGATTGTCATCTGTTTTGTTTACTGCCTATCCCCAGTATCCACTCTACTAGAGTGACTGACATAGAGGCAGAGCTGAGTAAATATTTGATAAAAGAATAGTGTTGAAATCACTGGCAGAAATTTTTCTGTCAGTGAGCTATACACTTCTCGAGGGTTTTTGGTTTTATTTTTTCTTTTTAATCCCTCACTGAGCTGGTGCACAGTAGAACTCAGAGAAATTTGTTGAATAGATATTGAAGATCTGTGCTTATTGCACTGTTGTAGCTAAAATCCTCACCTTGGTGGCCAGGGGGACTGAGCTAGCACTGGTAATAATGGCTACGATGTTCTGAGCATCTGTCACAGATGTGCCAAGCTTACTACCCACGTTCATTCAGCTGTTTTCCTGTTATGCACCACAGTTGTGCCAAGCACTGTGGTCACCACTAGGAACCACACTGGAGGAAAAAAAAGTGTGCTTTTCTAGAGTTTATAGCTTATGACAAGACGACAATGCCAAGGTTATAGTCTGTCCAGCATTTCCCCTCTACCTTGGCTTGCCCGGTATCATTAATTATGTTTCCTTGCTCCTTTCCCTACCCTCTCTCCCAGAGGGGTCCTTTCTTTACCAATTGAGTTCTTTGGACTTTGTTTTGTCTCACTGGTGGAAGAAAGGAAAAAATAAACGTATGTGCAGGTTAAGTTCAATAAGAGTTTTTAAGGTAAGTTGTAAGGAGTCTTTGGAAAGTTGGGTAAGAGAGAATTAGATGAGAAACAAAAAAAAATTAGAAGTTTTGATTCCCCTTACTGGTATCTGAGAACTACATGTAATGAACTTGAAGTTTTAAAAATTATTTTAGGTTTCTGAACAATATTTCTCAGATTGCAAGGGCTGCAGTTTTTGTTTTTGTTTTTGTTTTAAGATTTATTTATTTTAGAGAGAGCGTGAGTGGGGAGAGGGGCAGAGGAAAGGAATCCCAAGCAGAGTCCGCACTGAGCCTGGAGCCCAACGCGGGGCTCTGTCCCACAACCCTGAGATCATGACCTGAGCCAAAATCAAGAGTTGGATGCTGGATGCTTAACTGACTGAGCCACCCAGGTGCCCCAGGATTGCAGTTTTAATGCAAAACAGAATGACCCATCTCACAGGGTCTGGGTGAGGGAAGTTCAACTAGAATTATTCGAGATATGAACTAAGAATAGCATTTGGAAAGAACTAGTGAACTAAAAAAAGAATGTCACTTGCTATATGAAATCAGCGGTTTACTTTGATCTAGTAAAGTTCCTGTTACCTGTTAAGTACTTAAGGGCTTTCTAAACAAATGCGACCCAGCACATGAGACATTCTTTCCTGTAAATTCATTGCTTGCTTTTTAGTCCATGACACACCTTTTAAAAACAATAGGTAGGTAAGAACACTCAACCAAATAGTCCAGTGTGCTCTGTAGCCTTCGAAGTGTTTATCTGTTGATAGCTGTTTTAAACCCAGTAACTTAATTGTTGTTTCCTTAATAGATACCATTTATCTGTGATAAAGTTATATATTTCTAAGTGTTACTCAAGTAATATTAAAGATGTTTGCATTTCTTATTTTCACCATGTCAGTCTAGATTGCCTTGGTATTTTTTTATACCTGTCTCCCTATTAGACTATGCATTTTCAAGGGCTAGAATGCTTTCCTCATTCAACTTTGTGTTTTGTATGTCCCGCATAACACGGGGTTCACTGTAGGGATACAATAAAGATTGAACACGTACATGTATACTTGTTTCAAAGGCCCAAACGTGAGAAGGACTTTACAGAGTTAGTGGAACTAAACCTAAGTGCACATTATCTTGTACTTGCCACAGTACCCTTCCTGTCCTCCACCCATAGGAAAATGCCAGAAGAGGCCATTTTCAGATTCTGATTGAGAGTTATGTAATAGTCCTCTTGGTACTGTAGCTACAGGGAGGATTGTGTTTCCATTCTTCCAAATGGGAACATGCACCTCTGTGAACCAAGCAAAAATGGATACGGATTTCATCACAGCTGGAATTTCAAGAAATGGTTTTTACTTCGTTCTCCTAGGTACTACTCCCTCTGAAGTGCAGGGTCCAAAAGTTGCTTCAGATCTGGGGCAGGGCCCCCAAATTCCTTGTCCAATTGAGGCCATTGTGGGCCAGACATTGTTACAGTGTCTGATAGCTTGTTAATTGCTAAGGCTAGGAACACCTGCTTTCAGCCCCGAAAGCTTTCTTTGCCCAAGAAATCTGTAACTGTGGAGTTATATATAGCACCTGTTGGACCTTAGACCCTGTATAATTGTCTGCACTTAAATTATAAGGAAAAGTGGTTTCAAATAATTCTACAGACAAATGTAAGACTTTTGTCTGGTGTTTAAAATAGAATGAAACTTCGTAGTGTTGAGCAGGATTCAGGCCATGACTTTTTCTTCAAGTTACTTTATCAAGGATGGTCATGGACTCATTGCCTGTAACATGGTTCTCCCTCCACAATTAAAAAAAAAAAAATTGAGTACCTAGATTCTTATACTAATTTACTGGGTGGGATGGCTCTGGGACTTGATTTTCTTTTTTTATTTAAGATTTTATTTGTCAGAGAGAGAGCGAGCACAAGCAGGGGATGCAGCAGGCAGAGGGAGAAGTAGGCTCCCCGCTGAGCAAGAGCCCAATGTGGGTGGGACTCCATCCCAGGATCTTGGGATCATGACCTGAGCTGAAGGCAGATGCTTAATTGACTGAGCCACCCAGGTGTCCCTGGGACTTAATTTTCTTGATAGGCTTGATAATTTCATGCAAAAGATTGAACAGTAATAAGAACACACGTCTTACTTTTTTCTGCCAGCATGGGATCTTTTTGTTTTGCTTACCTTTGCTTTTGCTTCAGAACAATTCTTGCTGCCTAAATGAGTAGGGAATAGAGAAAGTGGAGTTTGTCAAAGAAATCTGTTTCTTTGAACAATGAAATAAAAGGTCATGGAGATGTTCTTACTTCTAGTAGTGTATCTTAAGAGGTAGATACATAATTTTCTGGATGATCATACTGGTTCTCATTTCTTGGTTGGTTCTTAAGGAGCTCGTAATCTAATAGGTGCTTTCAGAACACTCGGAGAATATTCTTCCATGAGGAGCTAAGCCCAAAGAGGTAGCCCTGTGCTTTGCTGATCACTGGCCCAGCAGCTTCTCATGCTCAGGTCATGTTGCAGGGGATGGAGCCATGTCACTCTGAGGGTGTCATGGCTTCATTCCTGGCATGCCCTTTGCACTCTGAAGGACCACTTTTGCAGAAATAATTACTTATAAACCAAAGCTTGGATACGGACGAAGAAAAGAAAGGAAAGGAAAAATGCAGGCAAAACAACTTTTAAGTCATAGTGAGAAACTTTCATGGTGAATTTTCTGTGTGCACTAAAGATTTCCTATGAAACTACCCTTACAGAAGGACACAGAAGGGACTTTTTTTTTTTGGCCTGGAGAAACATTTGCCAAACTCCTTCCCTAATCATAGCTGGAAAGACAGCTGCTAATCCAGCAGGAGATTTGTCTCAAAATAGCTGGGTTATCTTTTTCTACTAATGGATCTAATTGATTTCCCCTCTAGGAGGGGAAGTTGCTGCTAACAGCTACATGGGCATAAATGCTTGCAGACCAGTAGCACTTTTCTGGATGGTGCTGGACCAGTGTTAACAAAGTACAGTGGATGGCCTGCATCTCAATACATCTGGCTCTCTGTGGGCAGGCTAATTAGAACCAACCAAGGAATGAACAAAGGCACATAGCTTTGCGGCATTCCATAGCATTAAGGATTTAAAGCCTGAGCCCTTAGCAGCCTGGAACGTTAAGAAGAGTCAAGGGTTTTTGCTATTGCTGTTCTTTTTCTTTAAAAAAAAAAAACACAACTTGATTGAGGTGTAATTAATAAAAAAATTCACTCCTTTTAAGTAATTTTTTTTTTTAGTAAATTTACAGAATTGTGCAACCATCACCACCATCCAATTTTATGACATTTTCATCATGCCAGAAAGGTTCTTTGTGACCATTGCTGTCATTCCTCATTCTCATTCCAAGCCCCAGGCAACCTCTAATACATTTTTGGTCTCTATAGATTTGTCTTGCTAGATATTTCATATGAATTGAATCATATAATATGTGGTCTTTTGTGACTTGACTTCTTTCACTTAGCATGATCATCCATGTTGTGTGTATTGGTACTTTATTCCTTTTTATGGCTGAATAATCATTTATGGGTGTACCATGTTCATCTATTCACCAGTTGGTGGACATTTGGGGTGTTTCTAACGGCATTTTTTTTTTAAGATTTTATTTATTTTGGGGGGTGGGGAGGAGCATAGGGAGAGGGACAAGCAGACTGTGTGCTGAGCACCAAGCCTGACATGGGGCCCGATCCCAGGACCCTGAGACTATGACCTGAGCCAAAACCAGGAGCAAGTTGCTTAACTGACTGAGCCACCCAGGCGCCCCTAACAAGGTACTTTTTTAAGGGCCACATTACTGTCTGATACTTAAAAAGTAATTTAAAAATCAACTTGGAGAAACATAGGATTAGGAAGGCAAAATTCACAAGGAAAACCCTGGCATTTTCAGATTTTGTAAGCTTATTATGACTTAGTAGTTATAGGGCAGAGCCTTACAGCTTTTGTGACCCTCCGTTGGAGCTGTTTCTTTGAACTAATGAAGTTGCAAGCAGTGTATTACCTCATGCCTGATTTTCATAGCTAATTGGCCCACTGGGTCAGTGTGTCTGTTGCAGTATGTTCAGATGAACTGAGGGCACATCGTGCAGCTGATTCATCCATGAGCACATACATCTCTTATATAACAACGACAACAATCATCAAAAACTGCTGCTGCTGAGTACATTTTGGGCATTAAATGATCCGGGCACTGTCCTTGATGCTACAGGCCGTCCTTGGCCTTATTTTATATGCAGTTCCTACTGAGGAAACAGTAAACTGGTTGTATCCGGTGAGGTAGTAAACAGCCTTTTGAAGTAAAAGAAGCAAGGAACAGAGCTAGAGAGAGGGGGAGGCTGGAGGTGCTACCAGACATGGTAGGAGGCAAGCGGAGGAAAGTGTCTCAGAGGTTTGGTGCTGAGGACTGGTAGATGGGTATCCAGGAAGAGAGTCTTCAGGCAGAAGGAGAGCAAGTACAAAATCCCTGTGGTGGGAATGGGTTTGGCCTGTTCCGAGAACAGCCCAGAGGCCATTGTGCCTTGAAGCACAGTGACTGGGGGTGGGGGAGGGAGTGGCCAGAGTCCAAACCTGCTCAGTTATGGGAAATATCCACGCTTTTGGTGCCCTACCCTGCTGTTAAGGATAATACTCTCAGATAACCTTAATCTATGACAGACAGTTGAGGATGAAACCATTGTAATATACGAGTAAACTGCCTTTCATCATTTCTCCTCTCCTACTTAGATATTTCCAGTCATGTGTACTTTTTTTAATGCTGAAAGGGGAAGCAGTGAAAGGTCTTTTACAAAAGGTACTGTTTCACTCATCAAATAGGAAAAAAAGATGACAAGTGTTGGTGAGAGTGTGGTAGAATAGTACTTTCACATAGTGATTGTGGGAGCACACGTTGTTGCAGTCACTTTCTCCAAAGTATTTGGTGGTATCTTTTTTTTTTTAAGATTTTATTTATTTGAGAGAGAGAGTGAGAGAGAGAGCAAGAGCGCCAAGTGTGCAGGAGCAGGGGAAGGGGGGCAGAGGGAGAGGGAGAAGCAGACTTCCCGCTGAGCAGGGAGCCCCATGCAGGGTTCGATCCTGGTACTCAAGGTTCATGACCTGAGCCGACCTGAGCTGAAGGCAGATGCTTAACTGACTGAGCCACCCAGGTGCCCCATTTGGTGGTATCTAACAAAATTGAAAAATCTGTCACATACCCTATGCCTCGGCAATTCTTTGTCTACGTAATTTCTTCATACCTGTGTGTCCAAGGAGACATGGACAGTCCCTTGCCACATACTTGGTATTAGCCAAAACTTGTAAGCCATCTAAGTGCTGTTCAGAGGAAATAAAGAAATTGGCTTACTTGATTGTGAAGGCTAGGAAGTCTGAAATCTGTAGGGCGGGCTGGCAGGCCTGAAGCTTATGCGGCAGTCCACAAGCAGAATGTCGTCTTCCTCAGGGAAACCTTAGTTTTATTCTAAAGGCTTTTCGGCTGATTAAATGAAGCCTACCCAGATTATTGAGGATAATACTTAAACTGGTTGTAGATGTTAACCACATCTATAAAATTCCTTCACAGCAACCCCTACATTAGTATCTAATTGACTGGGTACTATACCCTGTCATGAAGACACCTAAAGCTAGCCATCACAATGGGATACCATACAGAAGTTAAATAGGAATAGACCAGTCAATATATAACAAGGTGGACAGGTCTCAGGAACATAACACTGAATAAAAAAAAATGTAAGAGTGAAATGTATTATGATACCATTTATTAAAATGCACAAAGGAAAATTATGTGTAATTCATGACTAAATACATGTATAAAAGTATAAAATAGGAGTTAGAAAATAAACAGCATTCTTAATTGATGGCTCCCTGGGGAGACTTGGCCGGATGGTTAAAGCATCCTGTGGTTTGGTAATGTTCTGCAGTGTTTTAATTCCTTGACGCTGAAGGAAATCAATATGGTAGTGTTAACCATTGTTCCTATGAGGACACAGGTAGTTGAGGAATCTTCTTTATTTATTTATTTATTTTTAAGGGAAAGAGAAGAAGGTTAAATATTTGTTTGCTTGGGTAGAATTGGTTAATATTGTGCTGCCATTAGAAGATGTTATTCATAAAAAATCAGTAATACTACAAGAAATCCTCTAAAAATGAAATATTGCAGAGACTCCCATAATTTCTCACACTAGAAGAGCGCTCTGTCATACAAGCATTTTCGACTCACTTTATTGAACAATCCACTTTTGAGGAACTGTATTGAGTCCTGAGGGGTGAGTGCAAAGGTTAGCAGGGAGGCTGCCTGGACATGACCTGTGGGACCTTCAGCAAGGTTTTTGAATTTAGCATCTCAAAGCTTTGGTGTCTCATCCATAAAATGAAGATAATAATAATCATGTTGTTAGGATCTAATGAGATAACCCAGGTAAAACGCTGGGCACAGAGCCTGAAAAAGAGTAGCACTCCATAAACGTCAAAATGTATCCTACAGGGGAGAAAAAAGGAATAAAATGTTCTCAGCTGAGTAAAAGAAATAACCCCTTCTTTGTACCCCACACTTTTCTAGAGGTTTTTGTATTCATGGTTTCTTTCATCCTGATGTGACACCTAAAGGTAGAACAGCCAGTATCATTTATTTTCATGTTACAGACAGGAAGTGAGGTATCTGGAGACCTCTGTGGAAATGGGAATGTTCATCCATTTGAAGAGTTGACTAATATTTTAGACTTTTGTCTTGCAGTATTAATTATTACAATGGATTCAGTGTGCACTGTCACGTGCTTGGGAGAGCACATCAGTGTTCCATAAATACTACTTATTATCTCATTGAATCTTCATACTCCTCATGAGATCCATATGATCATTATTTACATTTTATAGAGGAGGAGATTGAGGCTTAGCGAGGTGGTGATGTGAGTTGCCCAAGTTGGTTTTTGGGTTTTTTGTTTGTTTGTTTTACCAAAGTTTTTTTCATCCCATGTTCCCCTGGCCCATTACTACTGGGATGGCAGGTTACAAACAATAGATAATACAAATTGATACATAATGCAAATTGATAGCTAGTAGCATAGATAGATAATACAGACTGAAGGAGAACCAACACACTTCACATTTGGCTGATAGGAAGCATTTTTGTGTTTTATAAATTTGAATCTTGAGTATTTCTGTTGTAACTTAATACTTCAAACAAAATATCTCTGTTGTCTTATTTTCCTTTGCTTGGCTTGGGCTCCCCATTCAAGATGGGTATGAAAAATAGGACTCTTCTGACCATCTGCTAGCCTACAAGCAGCTGCTTTATTGCCAGATTTACTCACTAATATTCTCCCTAAAGGCAGGGGACATAATCAAATACCGATGATGTTAGCCCAGGAACAGCAGTTTCCAACAACACAAGGAAGGAAGAAGTAAGATTTTCTACAAATGATGTCTATCTGGAAGTATTCTCAAACAGTTAATCCTTATTAACAGATAATCTTGTCACATGAAATTAGAATGTGCCTTGATTAGTTTAAGCATTTGACATTGCTGGATTAATTTGTATGAGATTGTATAGAATAAAATAATGGAAATTTCAAGGATAAATGTTACCTGAAGCACGTTATAAAACCCCCTATTAGAGATTCTTAAATCACTTTTAAAAACTTATTCCAGTGTAAATATTACCTGCATTTTTCAAATGAGAAAAATAAAGCACTGAGGTAGCAAATAATTTGTTCTTGGTCATTTACAGAATTGGAAAAAGAAATGTAAAAGAAACCAATTCTTAGAAATTTAAAGTTAGCTCAGTTTAACTATCTGGCTAGTCATAATTGTATTAATTTATGCTTCATAGTCTATAGTTCCATACTGGTAAAGGTAATAATTTTTCAAAAATGAAAGAAAAATCTAAATGGTGAGGATGTTAAAGCCATCATAAGATTGTATAATTATGTTTAAAATTATAATGTGTTGGTCTACAGGAAGCAGAGGAAAAAAGCATAAGATAAACAAACCAGCTAGAAATCTAGTGGAAAGTGCCTTCTAGGTTCTGAGTGGTCTATTCCTCAGCATTTTATTTGGAACAGCTAACCGTTAATTCTCCAATCCCCCTGATTGAGCTCCCCACCCCCATTGAGCTTTTATCCTAGAACCAACTCTTCTTCATAGGAGACTCAGCACAAGTAGAACAGTGATATTGCCAGTTATTTTAGCTTAAACTATCTATATTGCTCTCTGAATAGAAATGAAACTCATTCTGGTTGAAACTGGTTTGGCAAATTATCCTCCTTGCCAGGCAGTAACAGAGAGAATACATACTAAGCTTTTGTTACTGATTGTAACAAAATAGTGTTTCTTGGACCATTAATACCTTTTAGAATTTATTTTGTTTTTATACTTTATATCTTAAACCTTTTGTTCTTAGTGCCAAACCTGAATTAAAATGAATTTGTTCATTACTACTGGTGATTTTTTTCTAAATCCTAGGCTATATAAAAAATTTAGGTCTTACCAAGCCTTAACACAGCATATGACCTTTGACCCAACAGCTGCCCTCTCAAAAAAAAGTGGGACCCATTCAGTTCACAAAGATATCCACTGCTACTTATAAAACTTTACAGATGGGGGAATACAAAGGCAGCACTGCTTTTTTGTTCCTGGGTTTAAAAATACATGTACTTCAGCTAAAATAACTAGATTAATGGCCAAGAGCCAGGGTAGAAATGGATTTTCCACTGTTCAAAGGGGCCAAAGTTTCCAGGGGAAAAATTTCTGTAGCTAAAGCTAAATAATAAGGAATTGAAGCATATGTTGAACTTTCAAGCTTAAAAACTCTTGTATTTTCTCTGAAGCTTATTGTAGTCCCAGGTCTTATTAGTTAACCTGTTTTTCCCCAGTAGCATCATTTGGATAGTGGTTTATGCTTGGTGTTAATTCATTGTTTTTCATATTTTAAGATAGGACTTACACCTAAGCATTTCAAGAATTATATCGAGAAGCTAAATTATATTTTCCCCTTATTTGGGTAAGCTGAACTAAGAATCTTAAGAAAGAACACAGATCTGGGCTTCTTTTTATGACTGCTTATATGCTAGTAGGGCGGTTAGCTCTGTGTCCGTTTCCTTATGTTCTTACCCGTCGAGACTCAGCGTCATAAGATTATTAAAGAATTTTAAATGATTTTTTTTAAGGTTTTATCTTTTTATTAAAACTTATGTTCTCGACATCCAGACTTGGTCTCATAAGATTATTACAAGAATTTTAAAAGAGATATTTGAAAAGTAGTTTTATCTTTTTATTAAAAAGTAATTATTTTCTAATGAAGTTATTAAATTTTAAAAATTACTGAAAATCTCATACATTGCTGATGGGAATGTAAAATGGCACAACACTCTGGAAAATAGTTTGGCAGTTTCTTACAAAGTTAAACATATAATTACTGTATGACGCAGCAATTGAACTCCTAGATATTTATCCTGGAGATATGAACACTTAGGTTCACAAAAAAACCCATATGTGATTGTCCATATCAGGTTTATTTGCAATTGCAAAAAACTATAAGCAACCCAAGTGTTCAGTGGGCAAATACATAAATTGTGATACATTCATGCTATGGAATACTATCAGCCAAAAGGAATAGACTCTGGATAACACCCAGCAACTTGGATGGTTCTTCTGGACGTTGTGCTGAGTGAAAAAGTCAGTCTCAGAGGTCACATACTGTATGACTCCATTTATATAACAGTCTCACAATGACAAAATTACAGTGATTGAGATCAGTGGTTGCCAGGACTGTTGGGGAGGGTGTGGCTATAAAGGGGTAGCATGAGGGAGATCATTGTGTTAATGGAACATTTCAATATTATAACTGTGCTGATGGTTATACAAATTTATACATGTGGTAAGATTTCATAGGAACAATGCGCCCCCTCCCACAAATGAGTGATATAAAAACTGGTAAATACAAATAAAGTCTGTAGTTTAGTAAGTGTTGTACCATTGTCAGTTTCCTGGTTTTGATCCTACACTATGGTTATATAAGTTACCATTAGGGAAGCATACCTGAACTCTCTGTGCAGTTTTTACAACTTCTTGTGAATGTTTAATGATTTCAAAATAAGCTTAAAAGCAAAACAAGGGAATTGAGAAAAGATGATAGAAATAGCAGCTGTGGCCACAGGTCCCTGTGATCAGGTATTGAGACTTACCATCTTGCAGAGAAACTGGTAGGGGAGTCATCATTGGCTTTGGGGCTTTATGGCTACTGGTTGTGAATGGGGCTCAAACGGATGAGAGGCTCTAAAAACATAGGATGAATGGACTTCCAGTTAAGCACAGCAGATTGACCATGGGTTGTTTTTTTTTCTTCTTCTAAGAATACATTGAAATGATAGCAGAACTTAAAGGAATGGGGGGAAAAAACCCCATAAATCCATGGTGTAAAGGCTTGAAAAAAGACTTAGCAGTTGACAAAAGGCCTAAGAAAATCTGGAGTGATAGAAAATGGACAGAGGAGTTGTAGCTGCTTTAAGAAAATGTAAAGAATCTGCAGTGGGAGAACTGACAAGGGCTGAGCCATTCACCCCCGGAGGCTGAGGAGCAGTCCCACAGAAGCTGGGGATGGAGGGGATACCCAGGGCTAGAGTAGGAGTGACACAAGTTGGTTGAACTGCCAGTTTCCCCTTCCTACCCCAACCACCAATACTACCAGCAGCTCCCTCTGCCTGGCGGACTGGAGATTTAATCTTAGGGTATATTGAATCAGAGGAGTTCTCGATGTGGAAACACCAGCAGGAGGGAATAAACCTTGGAGTAGAGAGCAGGAGAGTTCAGTAAAAATCAGCCCAGTAAACTGTGGAATTCCCAACCCACTCCCCTTCTTGATGGGGAAAGCTGACCACCTGGTGACTGCCTCCTCCCCTACCCTTCATAGAAAATGAGAAACTTCTCTGAAGAGACTCAGTGGACCCTGGTTACTGTCACAGGGCCAGTTTCTCTATAGCTGACTTGTCCAGTCACTCCTAATGAAGCCTGCTAGTCAGCAACCACCCTGTGTATACACCCACACCCACAAGCTTCCAGCCAGCATTTTAGGGTTTTACTTTTAAATACGAACTGGTGATCAGGGATCACCAGATGTTTGATGAAAGCTTCCAACACAAAAGACGGATGGATACCGAACAATGAAAAGAAATAATCAGGAGATAATATAGGGAACTGGAAGAAAGTGACAAAAAAATATTACTTTCAGTTTATTCAAATTAGAGACAATATTACATTCACAAAACAAGAATAGGATGCTTTTATTTATTTTTTTAAATTTATTTATTTGACAGAGAGCACAAGTAGGCAGAGCAGCAGGCAGAGGGAAAGGGAGAAGCAGGCTCTCCACCGAGCAGGGAGCCCGATGCGGGGCTTGATCCCAGGACCCCGGGATCATGACCCAAGCTGAAGGCAACCGCTTAACCGACTGAGCCACCCAGGCGCCCCAAGAATAGGATGCTTTTAAAAAGGAATAACCAGTGGCGCCTGGTTGACTTGGTTGGTTAAGCATCCAACTCTGAGTTTCAGCTCAGGTCTGGACCTCATGGGTCGTGGGATTGAGCCCTGCATTGGGCTCTGCGCTCAGTGGGGAGTCTGCTTGAAGTTTCTCTCCCTCTGCCCCTCCCCCTGCTTTCATGCTCACTTGCTGCCCCTCCTCCCCCATGCTCCCTTGCTCCCTCTGAAATCCTCAAGAAAAACGGGGGCGGAAGGGGATAACTAAAACTCTGAAAGAGCCCTAATTAAAAATACAGTATCAAAAGTTTTTTAAAAAAAACAATGGGGGCGCCTGGGTGGCTCAGTCAGTTAAGCGCCCGACTCTTGGTTTCAGCTCAGGTCATGAGATCCAGCCCCACATGGGCTCCATGCTCAGTGAGGAGTCTGCTTGAAATTCTGTCTCTCCTCCCTCTGCCCTTCCCTGCTCTTGGCACGCACTCTCTTCCTCCCTCTCCCCAAAATAAATCTTAAAAAATGAAATAACATAATAAAAGAGTTGGAATGTGAAGTTATCTGTCAGAGATGGGGGAACAAAAAGTGGAAAAAAAGGTAAAATGATTAGAGAAGAAATCAGGATATGTAAAATCCTTGTCAGAATTCCAGAAAGTAAGGAGAGATAAGAAACATTTAAAATAGATTTTTCAGACCTAAAGGACATAATTTTTTTATATGGAAGAGGTGTATCAAGTGCCCAGTAAAATAAATGAACGAAGTCCCACACTGAGACAGACCGTTACGTGGTATACAGGGCTTCCAGAAATAAGCATCCCCCTACCAAAGTCCTATACAAAGGAAGAAGAAATGACGGCTGACTTCTCAATAGCAAAACTGGATGTTAAAAATAGTGTAGCAATTATCTTTAAAATTCTAAGGGAGAATCACTTGAGCTTTGTAATACTCTACCCAGAGAAATATCAGTCAAATGTCAAGGTAAAGATAATTTCAGACACATGGGGACTCACATTTACCTCTTATGCATCATTTCTTAGGTGGTTCTTGGAGAATGATCTCCAGCAAATAGGAATAAATGAAGAAAGAGGAAGGTGTGGAGTCCAGTTAATGAGAGCTCTAACACAAGGGATCAAGAAGGGGACATGCAAGGGTAACAGCGTGGCAGGGACAGTCAGGCCAGACTGAGCAAGAGGACGGAGAGTCCTTGGAGGAAGTTCTGGGGGGAAAATGGAATGGAAGATTAGCTGACAACTTTGTGCATTTGAAAAATACTGATAGACTTCTGCTAGGTGTGATAGAGCATGTGGAAAAATTTAAGGTGGATTCATGGAAAACTAAGCTGGGAGGAAGGGGATGAAATGATTGTTAATCCCAGGAGAAACAAAGACTGTACCAAGAAAGGAAACATAATCCTTAGTACATTCCTTGTATTGTATATTTACAGAGTCATAATAAACCCTGACTATCGACTTACCAGGAAATTGCCGTTTACTTATATAGGAAGGATTGAAGTAGGGAAAGTGGGGTGGTGTGGAGAGCTGAGCTCTCATCTACTGTGGTAGAAAGCCAGTAGTTATCATCCAAAATTGAAAAATCAAGAATATTATCCCAAACTATGGCAATAAATACAAGAATAACAGCTTAGTTGAAAGTGCTCTTGGGAGTAAGTTAAGATTTGAGGGAAGGTTGAGCCAGGAGTTGTTTTTCATGATAAGCCTTTATCACTGTTTGTTAAAATAAGAGTTACTGTGTTCTCTCTGTACTGATTTATAAAGGAGAAACTTTATCCTGCAGAGCATGTATATCAAGTATCTGCCCCTTTGAATGTTGGGTATTTTTCATTCTTTTTATTGCCTGGCCCTCTGCAAACAGGTTCACATTTTGAGAGGGGGTAAGGAGACTTGAGTGGTCGATCTGGAATGATTAATACTGTGAAGCTCATTATTTGTAGGTGGAGCAAATACGTTCAGTCGCCATGTGTTCTGAGTCAAGAGGTTAGAGCCCCACAGGAATGATCTATTGTCTCTACTTTGATTTAGGATATTTTAAGTTTGATCAACATTCCAAATAATTGCCTGTCTTAGTACTTATTGTAGCATTTGTCTCTATGTTTATGACTTTCTAGTGCCACAGGAATGACACTTTTAAAAATGAAAACCATGACATTTGCACAGCTATGGCATCATGAAATCCATGAGAGGGAAACCAGGCCTTCACATCTACTGTGTGCACAGGACCTACCACTCGGTGGTTAATAGCTGAGTACTTAATGAATAAACAAGATCTCTTAGAAATTTCTGTTCAATTGATCACCAAAACATGGCTCATATAATTAAGTTTCGATCATGTGCACCTGTTTTTAACATTAGCCTGACAGCCATTAACCTGCTTAAACCCCAAAGGGAGCATCGGCTTCTGGGCCCGTAGCCCCTGGGTGTGCTTCGTAGGTATGCATATCTGCCACTTGCTCCATTGCAGTAGGTTCTAGGCAGCCCTTGGGCAATGGAAACCTGCCGGGATTACGTGCCTTGCTGGTGCAGGGACCCTGTTCCATCCGTAAGGAAATATGTGCTCTCCATTATTTTGAAATAAACGTTCATGGCTTTGTAGACTCTACTGTCAAGCATACACAGGTATCCCAGGCTATGTAGTGGTAACATCTAAAGATTTTTTGATCTACTGTTTGCTTATTTTATTAATTTGTTTTGTTTTATTTGTCAGAATGTTATGGAACAGTTCAATCCTGGGCTACGAAATTTAATAAACCTAGGAAAAAATTATGAAAAAGCTGTTAATGGTAAGTCTCTTTTCTAAATTTATAAATATAGTGCACATATAAAAACCAGTAAATATTTTAATTATTTTGAAGTGCTTAATAGTGAATTTTTAAAGTGTCTTTAAGTTGATAGAAATTATTTACATTTAATTCTATGGAAGTTTGCAACGATAGGATATTGGTGTATTTGAAATGAATAAATGGAATCATAGACTTATAAGTGATGCATTTTAATGATCAAATCATGGTTATTGACATGACTCGTATTTTATATCATTGCCGTCAGTAGGTTTTCCACTTGGCAAACCAAAGTCTTTGTGAACTAGTATGTACTTAAAATATTTGTTAGTATCTTGTAGCAGAGGAATTGTTCTCTTTATATAGAAGAGTTTCTTGCCTTTGGGTGCATAACTTTTGATAGTGATATGAACAGATTTTTAACCTGAATGGAAAAACATCTAAATTAAAGGTTGAACTTAGATTCTCATTTCAAAATGAGCTCTTCCTGTAAAATGAATTCAAGCATTGGCTTTTGCCTCTCTTTTGTGAACCAGACTTGTTTGCTAGTTTCAGGAGGTTTCATTGAGAAAGCTGACATGCATCTACACATGCATTTCCCTCCTAAAAGGTGAATGTTATCAATGATCACCTTAAAAACTTGAGATGCTAATAATCACCAGATCCTAACATGGTCAAAACAATTCTCCTTATGTAACAAATGTCACCCCCAAAATATTCAGACCCCAGTTTCACCCTCTACCCTGGTTCACTAAGACCACCAATAACATGAGTAGAAAATTTAGTTTCCAATGGTTTTAGATCAAGTTTTGTGTCTTTTATATATCTCTTGTTTCTCCCTTTCACCATGGCCCGCCTTTGGCTGCTCCCTCTTGAGATTTTGAAAATAAACCCATGACCTTACACACCCGCAGCATAAGCATGCCCCAGGAAAAGGCGGTATGGTAGCTGGAGTTTGGGTGACAGGTGCCCAGTTGTCATAGTCCTGGAAAAGTAAAGTGCTTATTTACTTTCTTCTGCATCTCTGTGCTGTTTGCCAGACATTTTCAGTGCTGGGAAATCCTCCCTCATCCCCCAAGCAGTATCAGTGACTTCTGTAGGTAACCCCTCACCCCTTCAAAGAGCAGGAAGGAGACTTGTTTTAGAATTCTTGCACAGCTGCCTCTCCCTTGATGACTGCTTAGTCACAGGGCCACAAAGTCATTGCCTTAGATGCCCTGTGAAGGAAATCACCATGACCTGCAGTGGTTTTTTTTCTTTCTAGCACTTGCTGTCTCTCTGAGGCAGAGTTTTATAAGGTGACTCAGGGACCTGCCAGCCCCTTAGTCTCTCGCTAACAAGGCTTCTCCCCAAAGGGACTATTCTGCACTTCTAAAGTATTTCCAGTATTTTTGGCAGGCCATCTGTTTTTTTTCTGAAGCCATTGAGAAATCGAGATGAATTGGTAAAGTCCTTGGTAAGAATTTGTGGCATAGTTTAGGATACCAGATGTGCAGTCAACACTTAGGTAAATCAGGACAACATGCACAGCTAACAAAGAGCATGGAATGAGCTGTGTCACAGGAATTTGAGTAGTGGAGGTTGGTGGGGAACGGAGCAGGCAGTGGGCCTTGTAGGAGCTCTGCTAGCTGACAGACGTTAGGTTTCAGGCAGAAAAGACCGCATCCAAGCCAAGATCTGAGGTCCACACTGCCATGGGTGGGAAGCTGTTGGGGAATAATAAAATACAGCGTGGAGTAGGGTCAGGTTATGAATGCATTTGAATGCAGCATCAGTTACCTATTGTCACATAATCAAGTGTCCCTAAACTTGGTGGCTTAAGACAACAATAGTTTATCATTTCTCAAGGTCTTGTAAAGGTAGTGCAGTTCTCTAGCCCCCAGGGACTCAATCCTGCAGCTGCAGTCAGCAGGGGCGCTGGACTCCCTCCCTCCCGGGGACATAGCAGGCTGTTCGAAGAGTGCAAATCCCTGTGAGAGTTATGCTTGCTGGCACCCCATTGGCCAAGGCAAGTCAGATGACCAAGCCACCCATCAGTGTATAGACAGCTACAGAGGTTGGGAATTCTGGGAGGTGCGGTTTATTGAAGGCCATTACTGTACAAATCTATCATGAACTCTCTGGAGTGTGGGCTTACGCTGTGGGCAGTGGAGGCCATTAAAAGTTTTTGAGCAGAGTTTTAACCTAATGAAATCATATTTTAAGGAAGAGTTATCTGGTAGAAGTATATAAATTAGATTGAATTGATTGGTCAACCACTAAAATAGAACAAATATGCTTTGTTCTTAAAACAGTAAGTGATAGAAAATCTCTTAATGTAGTCACAAAGGGGATGGCAAAATTATGAGAATATTGTTTGATTCTTTATTAAGTTCTGGATAAATTATATAGTTTTTAAAGTTAATTCCACTTTATCGTAAAAGCAAGG
Organism: Leptonychotes weddellii; assembly: GCF_054177405.1. Classification (NCBI taxonomy): domain Eukaryota; kingdom Metazoa; phylum Chordata; class Mammalia; order Carnivora; family Phocidae; genus Leptonychotes; species Leptonychotes weddellii. Next base: position 5,033,794 of record NC_138373.1, on the reverse strand, counting down.
GAATTTTACCATTCTGAGGTTAGTTTTAAAAACATAAATCATCCGTTAATGAAAAATTTCAACATAATGTGTGAATGCAAACCAAAAATTTTGTTTATATATTGTGTCAATCTGCATGCCATTCTCCCACCTATCTGCCTTTCAGCTTTATCAGTATCTTACAATTTAAAGTCTTCATATTAAAATATTACATGTATTAGCTTGACAGTTTATTGGCTACCAACCTTGTTTTTAGGTGGAGTCCTCTCTCTTTCAGTTCTAGCTGAGACCAAAGAGTCAAAAAGCACTATAATTTAGAACTGGGGAGTGACCTTAACTGCAGTTGTATGCGTACTCCCTCTGATTTGCCACTGACCTTGGGCATGTGCCCGCATATCTCCACTCCAGTCCTTCATGAAACAGGGTGGGACTACCACTGACCCACGTCTCCATGTTCTTGGGGAGATGAACTTAAGTAATGGCTTGGAAAGTCCACATAAATGCTACTTGTTATTGTTCTTATTTACAATTATACTTTAAAGTTATTCTCAGATTTATGAAATAACTGTATAATAGAGCGTGGTACAGTTGTTAAACTTGTACACATGTATAGTAAAAGCCGTAACTTCTGTAATATTTTAACTCAACAAGAAAGGCTAAAATGAATGAATTTGCCATGAAAATACTACTTTTTTGGCCAGTAATACCTTCAGCTGGACTTGTACCGAATTTGTTTTGTGGACCTCCCACCCTTTTTATATTTGAAATGCCTTTTTAATTCACCATTTTAAAACAATACCCATTATAAAATTGGGGCAAAGCAGTTGGCATGGCCTCTGGTTTTCTTTGCAGTAAAAGGAAAGGAATCTTAGAGATCCCTAAGGGCTCTTTTAGCTCCAAAATTCTGTATTCTTCAAAGTTAGTCTTTGAAGTAAAATAAATTTTCTTCAAAATCACCCTAAATAGGCTAGGTCTTGTTAAAAAGCCTGCTTGTTGTAAAGTGAAAGAAGGAATCCGTATTAATAGCTTCCATTTGTTTGTTCAGTGCTCACGCTATTAGGACATTTTATAGATGACCATCCTTTGTTTCAGAAAGGACAGCTACCTTGCCCAAGGAGGTCATGTCATTAGAAGTAAAAGTAGAATTCAAACCCAGGTCTCTCTTGCCCCCAGTTCCCCTCCCCAGAGAAAAAGAATGGAAAAGAAAAATCAAAAAGAAATTTTTGTACCTTATAATTTAGTCATCAGAATCAATTTGAAAGAAGAGATTATTTTTAAGATGATTAGAATCCAATTTCTACAGAAATAAAAGTTCCCCTTGTCTCTGCCAAAAAGGTGGTGGGGGGAGGATAGAACCTTCACTTACTTTCCAGGTAATTCTGTTGTGTTTTTAGGATGATAACGTATTTCAAATTTCATAGATTTTCCCCCTGACAACAAATATATTATTGGTTGTGGCTTGGAATACCTTTTTCAATAGAAAGAAAAAAAAAAAGAAAAGCCATTGAAAGACCATGTTCCTGGGCCACCGCATACAAGTTCTTTTAACTAATTAATGTTGCAGACCCGTATAGCTGTAGAATAACCATCTGAGAAGAGATTTCTTGTGGAAGTGGATGTGTTTGTAGCCCTAATTTGATGTTGAAAACATATCCACTCTGGCAGGGCCTTTTCTGGACTTCCAGAGCCTGCTGTTGAAGGTTCCCCAGGTCTGGTCTAAGGTGAGGATCCTATAGGGTTTTCCACCCAGTGGGGGCCTCTGAAAGTGCAGTGGAGGGACCTCTGCCCCTGGCACAGCTATTAAGCGCAAGCCCTGCCTTCTGAGAGCCACCCTTGGTGCAGCCCAAACCTTCCTGTAGCCAGAAGGGACTGAGGGATATTTGGAAGCAAACCTCCATGGCACTTCCTCTTTTCTTTGTCTAAGTGATGACTTTTGTGTGTCACCTTCCCTGTCTAGCTATGATCCTTGCGGGGAAAGCCTACTACGATGGAGTGGCCAAGATTGGTGAGATTGCCACCGGGTCCCCCGTGTCAACAGAGCTGGGTGAGCTGAGCGTCCACTATATACAAACGCAAGTTGAGCTGGTTGCACGGCCTTTCCTCCTGTGAGCCCTTGTGAGAATACATGACACAGCCCAAAGCCAGACAGTAAGAAGAGCTAGCCCGGAACTCCAGTGTGTTCACTTTTGGAACGATTGAGTTTGCTGTGGTCTGTCGAAAGTGGAGGCTTAGTTAGAGGGCAGGCCAAGGCCAGTGGCTGGCCTCCCTGCTCCCTAGGAATTGGGCTTCTGCCTCTAAACTTGGGGCCCTAGCCCTTCCCCTTGGATCCCTGGGGCATGAAGCCCAGGGAGCTTTGACCTACATTCTTAAGGAGATGGGCACGGCGGGCCTCCTGACTCGGGCAGGAGTGCTTCCTGTGACTCACCTAGCAGAAAGTCAGACTCCTCTACGTCCTGCTCTTGGCTCTCGCTGCTTCCACAGTTGCTCTCCGTTGTGATTTTTCCGGTTTTGCTGGTATGAATTGATCTCCTGTGCACAGGAGGAGGGCGGCCACACCCTCGGCACCACGAGCTGCCGAGGGAATCTGGGTTTCTGTTTACAGACTCCGTTCACTCCTCCTAAGGGTGGAAAAGTCACTGTTTTTCCTTTTCTAATAGCCCCACACGTAACAATCATTTTTAAATCTTGAATAAAGGATGAATATGTTTTATTTTAAATAAATGTTTTATTTTACAAAGGGTAAGATTTCTGGCTTCAAAATATTTGTCATAATTTGAGATGTTCAGAATAGCAGAGGAAAATATTGGTAAAGTTGTGTGTATTTAAAGAAAAGTGTTTCTCCAATTAACAAGCAGAAAGGGAAGCTAGGGGTGGGGGGGGCTTGTAGGATTCAAATAATTCACATCATTTCTATATAAAGTGTCTTAAGGATTTTCAAGATTGTTTGGAGAACTCTTACCTGACCCATAGAAGTGGAGGAACAAATTCAAGGTGTGATAACAGTGCTGGGGTTGGGGGCTGGGCTGCAGGATGTGGAGTGGAACTGGGCGCTCAGGAACATTCTCTGACAACTTCGGTTCTTGGAGAGTTTGTAAAGAGTCTTGAAACCTAAGCCTGAAGTGATGTCGTGTGATGAATAAGTCCGTACTACTCTATTTAATAGAATCAGTTACATGCAGACGTTTTTCAAAGCCCTGACTTGTGTTCTGTTGGTTCCGTCACTTGTGCGTGTTCTGGCAAGGGATGGACTCTAGAAACTCTGTCCTCAGCAGAGTCAGTTTAATAAAATACACACTGCATTGTGTAGACAGAAGCAGATAGTAAAACTTACTGGGATGATGGAGATGATTAGAGGTTTCCAAAAATAGGATTAAATTAAAAAGAAACATCCTATTTGTGTCAGGCGCCACGGGAAAATGTATGACCCCTACGTCAAACCATATGGTGCTCTGATTCACCATCATTCAGTTTGCCTTTTTAATGTTTTATGGTTCTTGCCACTGTTTAAATAAGATTTCTGTTCCACACCTTACTTTATTAAGCTGTAAATTCATAACCTTGAATCAGCTATTTCCACAGCAACCGTGTTGTTGTAAACACAGGCTGAAAACTTTCTCAGTTTCAGTGAGGAAAATATGTTGCAGTGGCGAAATTTCTTTCATGTGGACATGCGTTTTATTTGGAGGAAATGGAAATAACTTCTGTGTTTTATTTTTGTTTCAAGTTGTCTTTTTTGCTTATATTCACCATGTTATATAGTTAGTAATTTTCTGCTCATCTGCAGCAATTCCACAATCAAGTGCCATCCTAGCAAGCGTTGCTTTCGGAGGCCTACTGTTTAACTTGTTCTCATGTGCCTGGTTTTTTATTTTGTTTAAAGTGTAGACTAAAATATACCCTATGTCTGTTTAAATTCCCTATGTGAAAGGCTAATGAATTCATAGAAGAAAGAGACCTAAGGTAGATTGTATTTCTCTCATTTTTCAAGAAGGTGTTATTGTCTAATTACTGACTTCTGATGTTGGTATTCATAACTTTATTATGAAACATTATAAATCCCATCTGATAAGACTGAAGGGGCATTTCATATGTAAAGATCATGAATCAATTCAAAATTTTCATTCCTGAAGAGTATTGTCTCTGAAAAACCTTTGTGTGTGTCCCTCCCCCACCCAAACCCCAGCAAATCCTAGTTTGAAAATTTTCAGTTTAAAAATTTTGCTCAGGAAGGAAGTGAAAGGGATGCTGAAAAATTCTTATTTCTAAATCTGAGATTACAAGAGTAGTTTTCATTTTAATGTTGAATTCAAATATTTTTTAATGTTGCTGTAGGACAACCTTTCTTATTTTATATACTTTTTTACATGAAATTTCTGTTACATTTATTCTGATACTTTTGTACTTTGGGAGGTAGGTGAAGAAAATATCCTCTAGGTGAAATATTGACCTAATTCATAGAAATTTGCTGTGAGGATTCTACTTGGAAAACCTGGCCAAATGTATTATGAGTGTTAGAGTGGCAGAACTGAGCATTTCAGTGTCTCTTCTCACTTTAGGGGGAAAAAAGAAGCTAAAAGCTGGAGGAAAAAGGTGATTTACCTTTTGCTTATTTTATACTTGTCATTTGGATTGGCATCTATTAAGACAGAGCTGTAGCTCTGCCATTTCTGATTGCTGTGGGTGTTTCCATTTAGATATCCCTCCTAACACATCAGCTCACCAAATGCTATGTGAATAATTCTAAGATGCTTTTGCCTAAAAGTAACAAATACCCAATTAATAGTGGCTTAGGCATTAAGGATGTTCATTAACCCACATAAAAAGGCCAGGAGTAGCAGATTCCTGGTGAGGTAATGATTACTAAGAACTCAGGTTCCTTCTCTCCTCCTTCTCATCCTCAAGCCCAACTCATGGTACCGAGATGGCTGCCATTGCTAGTCTTAGACATCACATCCTCTCTCCTCCCATTGTATCCAAAAGCAGGAAGGGGAATTTCTTCTCAGTTGTGCCCTTTACCAAGGAGGAAACCTTTCCCCAGCAGCCCCAGCACACACATCCTCTCATGTCTCATGACCCTGCAGCCAGAGAGCTTTCCCCAGCATGGTTAGCCAAGGAATACAGCTGAGGGAGAGAGGACATCTGATGACGCCACCACATCCGGCAGCTCTGGTATCAAAGGTCTTGTTTCAGCAATTTTCAGTGAAAGGACTGGACTCACACAGATGTCCTCCCTTTGGCTGTGCCTCAGACTGCGTACGCTTCTGGCGTTCTGTGTCTCTGAGTGGGATTCTGTTTTTCTCCCACGGGGTGTGGTTTCACTAGCGTGTGTATACTTCAGACATTATGATTGTTGCTTCTCCTGGACACTTGCCTTTTCTTCTGAAAACCATAGCCATCCTTTGCAATCTATTCCTATTTGGGAAGTGGGACTCCACGCACAGAGGAAGAGTTAGGGATTTGGGAGTCGTTTCTGTTTTTCTGCCCTTTTGTTTTTCTTTTCAGCCTTTGGGTGACTTGTAATCATGAACTCTGAGGTGCATTTTCTCTGCCTCTGCTACTTTCCTTTCTTTCCTCCTCTCTTCTTCCTCTCTGCCCATGTGTCTGTGTGACCTCACAGCCTCAATTTTGAAAACTGGGGGACCAGAGAAAAAACATCACCTGTAATTTTACCACTTTGTCACCACTATATTCTTTTCGGGTCTTTTCTTCCCTTGAGGATGCTCGTATATAGCATGCCTCCCAGCAAACGTCAGGTGCTCGCTCTGCCAGACACAGGGCGCAGCCCCTGATGGGTGTCGTTTCATCTCATAGGCCCAACGGCCCTATGAGTTGGGTGTAGGCACTTTCACTCTCTCTGACTTGCAGATAAGACCTGGAAGGGAAGGGTGTGCCTTAGATCACACAGTTGATAATAGGTGGTTTGACCTTAGAATCGGAGTTCCTCATCTCTGCATTATACCAGACTTCACCTAGGCAAAGGGAAAAAGAGCCAGCCAGCCAAGAAGGGGCCATTGAAGAGGAAGAAGATGGGAACCCCACGATGGGGACCTTTTCAAGAGGGAGATGAGCAGGAAGCAGAGTGTCAGTGGCCAAAGACAGCAGAGAGGCTGACAGTTGTGATGAGAGGTCACTGGTCCCCTTGGAAACGGTGGTGGTTTCACTAGGGTGCTGACCATTAATGCCAGGTGTTATGTTACAGGGTTAGGAAGGACGGAGATTACAGAGAGGTTTACATATATACATATATATGTGTGTATATGTTTATGTAAATGTAAAATGTATATGTATATGTAAAACATGTTATGCGATAACCCCATATATGGCTCTTACCAGTATTGCTTGACTTGTGCGCTTGTACTGCTGTGCTTCAGACAGAGACTCTAGGCTCATTAAGTGCCTGCCTGCTGTGTGTCAGGTACTTCAGACATTGCCTCAGCTCATCCTCGGGAGCCTGGTGGATGAACCTTTCCTTAGCGGGTTGCAGGGTGGGCAGTAACCCAGGGTTTCCTTGATGTGGCTAATAGGCCCTAAGGGTAAACTTGGCGGTCACCTTCTTCCGCATGGCGGGGAGAGGGAGAACCTCCATGGGCAACCACACTGGGTCCTGTGTCCCTGACTATGTGCTCTGCAGCCAAGCCAGACAGAGCAAGGGTTGTAAGAGTCGGTGACCCCTAGAGAGTGTGGTAGGGGGCATCGGTGTCATGTGAGTCATAGAGCTTCCCCCAGCCCCAACTGAAGCACAGGAAAGATCCTGTGACCTAGGACGAGGAGGCCAGGCTGAATTTTATTTTCCCTTGAGACCCTGGCGATAGCATGCTGCCAGACACCTAAGAGATGCTCAGTGTGGTTTGCATTGTCACTTCGCTGCTGTCAACTTGTGTGACTCTGGGCAACACTGCATGTCGGTGAGCCAGTTGGCATTCCTGCAGGGGATGATGGCGACACCTTCTGGGTTGTTTGAAGATGAGATAATGTGCCTTGTGGATTCTAAAGTTTCACAGACCAGGAAGATGCCTCTCTGTTGCCGCTTCATATAAGCACAAATATTTGGGAACTCCAAAACAGTACAATTGTTTTCACTGACGTTATTCTCTTCTGTAGAGTGTGTAAGCACATACATTTTCCTTGATTATTCCTAATTATTCATGAACCAGTTTTTCAGTTCTCTCCATTGTATCTTTTTCAGTTTCATGAATCTATACTCTTACCTCCATTTTCTTCTTTCCACTTTTCTTCTTTCTGCTATCTTTGCCTCTGTCTTTGGGTTTACTCTGTTATTCTTTTTCTAAATTCTGAAATGATACATTTAACTCATTAATTTTACATTCCTCATTTTATTTTTAATTTTTGTTATTTTTTTTAAGATTATTTGAGAGAGATTGGAGAGGGAGAGGGAGAAGCAGACTCGCCACTGAGCAGGGAGCCCGATATGGGGCTCAGTCCCAGGACGCTGAGATCATGACTTGAGCTGAAGGCAGACACTTAACTGACTGAGCCACCCAGGCACCTGCAGACCTCATTTTAGACGGCAGTGCAAGACCACAGAAATGACCACCATGCAGATTAAAACCATTGAAAACCTTCTTAATAATCAATGCGGAAAATTAGGATTGTCCCATGACCTTTAAAAATGTTTGTCAAAAACACTAAAAATTCTCTTACTGTCAGTTATAAGTGTATAGGGAAATGAAAAAAATAGTAAAATTAGTATTTAGTACACAGTAATTTAAGGCATTAGAAACACTGGTAATTAAAGCATTTTTATTTATTTGTAAAAAAAAAAACTTGAGTGGTTTCAACGACACTTGTCTCCTCCTGTAACTCAAGATGTGGAATAGGCCTCTTCTGTATGCTTTTGCAGATTGTCATGCTCTTTCCTAAGTTTGCATCAGCTTCCAGCATTTTATCCTTTGTGATTTCAATGGGATGAGATCTCCTGGAGAAGTCTTATACTGTGAAGTTTCCTTTGATGTCACTTTCTCTGAAACATCTTCATTCTTTTCATCACAACTACTTTGCTCATTGTGTTATTAAGTTTGGACTTCACTCAGTTCTTGTGGCTGCACATCCAGTCTCCCAAAAGACCACAGTGCCAACACTTCCAGCTCCTTTAACTCCGTTTACTCTTTTTTTTTTTCTTTTTTAAGATTTTATTTATTTGTCAGAGAGACAGCGAGAGAGCACAAGCAGGGGGAGTGGGAGAAGGAGAAGCAGGCTTCCCTCAGAGCAGGGAGCCCGATGCGGGGCTCGATCCCAGGACCCTGGGATCATGACCTGAGCTTATGGCAGACGTTTAATGACTGAGCCACCCAGGTGCCTCCCATTTGATAAAATTCTTGTAAAATAATTAGAATTTAAAGCAGTAGAAATGCCTATTTTCTGTTTTACCCATATGAACAAAGGTAATTGTGCAGGTTTTGCAGGGTGAAGTGACTCAAACTTGATGGGAAATATTTTAATGTAAATACCCAAAATTCGTAAGTTTTTCTGTCTGAAACTTGAAAAATAATAGCAATTTTTAATTTTCTGTATATCTGCCGGGTATACATCCTTCCCTCCAAAAACTCATATCCTGGTCATTTTCTCATGAAAATGAAAGGCTCTTTACAAATAGTCTGTTCTCCTATTGTAGAGAGTACTCAGAAACTGTGTCATTGCTTTTTTCCAACTGCAATTGAAAGTAAAATATTCATGATTCAAGAGAAATACCCAATTTTAGTCATTTTTATGTTAAATGCTCTAAGTCACTTGAAGATTACAGTAAGAATTAGCATATATTTTGAAGTCTCTTTCAAATTCATTTTGCTAAAGTATTCACCTTTTATTAGTTGTACCTTAACTGCAGGGGTGAGCAAACCAGAGCCAGAGGGCTGGCCAGCACCTATTTGTAAATATAATTTTATTGGAACCTGACCACACCCACTTTCTCACGTGTCGTCTGTGGCTGCTTTGAGGCCTACTGTGGCAGAGTTGAGTGGCTGCAACAGAGAAGTTTGTCCCACAGGGCCTAACTACTTACAGCCTGGCCCTTTACAGGCCTTTCTCCAAAGAAAAAGCAGTTCCTTACCACCTGCTAAGTGCTTGGGTTTCGCATACGTTAACAACCATGCGGTATGTGCGCGAGAGTGCAACCACTTTGCCTTGTTGGGAAGAACTAACAAGCAAAGAGCCAGAAACCAGAGCTCTGTAGTCAGGACTGGTAGGTAAAATATTTTAATCCACTATATTTAATTGTTAAATAAGAAGTCACATGAAGACTTCATTGTCTGGGTGTGTGCTTGCAGTGCACAAGTAGATCTTTATCACATGTACACAGTTCACCTCAGGAACAGTCCTCATTTGAGAGGAAACTGAAATGTGTATAAAACTTCCAGTTTTGTCCCTAAGTCAAGCAATGCTTATTTTAAAAACTTAGAAAATATTGAAAAAAGTAGAAAGGGAAAACAAAAATGGTCAGAGGAAAATGTTTTGGCAAAATACTTAAAAGAAAGTTTGAAATAGTTTTTTCATTTTTAAAGCATGGAAAAATAAAGCTCATTCTCATCTATTTCTCAAGAAATAACGGGAGACTTTCTTTGGGGAGTTTACAGATTTGCTTTGAGGTTCTTACAGCTCAACATTACATAAATTTAGACTGTTATTTTGTTCCTGTTTAGTTAGCTATTGCATTATTTTGAATCATTTATTAATTTGTTTGGCCCAGTTTCTTAAAATCTTCTGTTTGTGCCCAATGTATCTCATCACCAAGAAACCTACAAAATCACAGGTTTGCTTTTGTTATTGATAGAATATTTATAGGTCATGGAATTTATTTTTTATTTTTATATTTTTAGGTCATGTAACTTTAAGAAATACATTTGTTATAGTTTTGTTGATCTCAGAATCAGTCTTAGGTCTTAAAAATAGCAGAAAAAAGTATCTGAAATATCTTTAAAGAAATGTTATGAATTTACAGAAATATTATAAGGATATTTCTAAGGTCTAAATAAAGTAAAAGAATTCATATCAGAATCGATGAGAGAGTTAAGTTGAGCCAAAGCAGTTATTATTTTTTTTTATTTCTATTTTTTGGAAAGCAGGGGGAGGGGCAGGGGGAGAGGGACATGGGAGGCAGATTCTCCGCTGGTTGCCCCCGCCCCGGACGGTCCTTGATCTCACAACCCTAAGAGTATGTATGACCTGAGCGGAAATCAAGAGTCAGATGCTTAACCGGCTGAGCCACGCAGGAGCCCCCAAAGTGGTTATTACTGACCAAAATCCCTCATCTTTTAGTTGCAGGTTAGGCTCACTTTAAAGAGATTAAAATCCTTCCCACAAAAATAAGAAGCAGTCAGTAGAGAATTTTATTTGCTTAACACAGTACCTGCTGTATGGCAGCTGCTGTTGTAAGCACCGTACAGATTACTGACTCCACGCTCGTGATAGCCCTCTGCAGTGTGTGCTCTTATAATATGTCCATCTTACAGATGAGGACGCTGGGGTTCAAAGAGAGTAACTTGCCGAGGCCACCCAGTTGGCTAGTTACCTGGATCCCAGGCAGTCTGCCAGTTATGCAAATTAATTTTCTGTATATCAAAAAGGTGTGCTTTTTCTGACTTGCTCTATTTTATGGCAGTCAAGATTATCCTGTCCTGCTCGTTATAGTTTGGCAGATAAAAGGTTATGTTAAATAGTGAGGCATCATGTAGTCTGAAACTGATTCAACATGTGTAAGTCTGCATTTTGTGTTTTTATCAGATATTATGAGGATTTTCTATTTTGTACTTCAGAGCATTTATAATTAATTTCATTTTGAGATTTGGAAAAAGATTGTTCTGGAATTGTACATGTGACAAATGCCTTTGGACTTTGCCAAGTGACTTTTGTCATTTCAGTTTTCAAGTGGCAAATGCTCACTCAACACGTCTTTGTCCCTTTGGGAGCAAGAAAGATCTTAGCTATAGTAATTATAGAGAAAGATAGGCTTATAATTTATAAATAATTTATAAAATGTCTGTACACACCTACCATTTAAGTCCCCATATCCTAGGAATATTGGTTGTTTTTTTTTTTTTTTTTAAAGATTTTATATATTTTTTGACAGAGACAGCGAGAGAGGGAACACAAGCAGGGGGAGTGGGAGAGGGAGAAGCAGGCTTCCCGCTGAGCAGGGAGCCCGATGCGGGGCTCGAACCCAGGACCCTGAGATCATGACCTGAGCCAAAGGCAGATGCTTAACGACTGAGCCACCCAGGTGCCCCAGGAATATTGGTTTCTGTATAAATTTCTAAAACTTTAAGAGGAGGTTCTGTATTGTAAATTGTACTTCTTTACAAAAATTAAAAGAAAAGCATTCCTTTTCTTAGCTTTGAGGTAACCATATGTGCAAATGAAGTACTATAATTAGTAAAAACTAGAGATGTAAAAGCTAAGTTGTCAAATCAAGATTAGTCAGTTTAACCTTTAATGCTTCCTGATTGCATGAAGGGCACATCCTGAATGTAAATCTGAAACATCATTGCCTGGTTTTCATAACTTTACTATACTTATCCATTCTCGTAAATTTTTGAATTTTGAAGTATGTGAAGAGAAAATTATTTTGTTTAAACCCAATTTTCACAATTATTCAAATTGGTCTTCTTGAAAGATAGCGTGTGCACTCTCAACCCAAGATGGAGAAGAGTATAGGAGCCCTTGTTCTCACGCTCTCAGCCATAGCCCAAGAACAGCTGGTCAGGGGGCCACAGGAACTGCACAGGTCATGGTGAGGGGTGGTGGTTCGGAAGACCCAGCGGGCTCTGCTTCACCACCACCACCATCATTGTTGATGGGAGCTATTCACATTCTCTTACAAATGCTCTGTTCATGGCACTGTGCTAGGCTTGAAGTTATGTGTCAGAAACAAACTCACTAAGTTCTCCTACACAAATAGAGGAGGGGAAGCGACTTCAGAGCATGCCAAGAGAAAGCAGCTCTGGTCAGATGCACAGGAAACAGCATAAAGGGTGTGGCTCCTGTGACAGGTTGAGGAAGGAGGATAAGTAAATAAAAGGGAGAAGGATATGCCAAAGATAGGTGTAGTTAGAATCGTGATGGGAGAGGCGCTGGGCTGGACCCTCCCTGCCAGACACACATGCCCAAGCAGACTGTGATGCCAGGGTGGAAAGTGACAGCCGTGGTGTGGGGTTTTAGGTAGATTCTTTGTTAGTACAAACAGGGTTCTGACGGTTTTTAGTCGTCAGCCACTTGGGAATAAATATACTTCCTTAGGTACTCTTTCCTGTTCCAATGACTTAACAAAATTATTAAACGTAAGGATGCCAACAAGCACATGAAAAGATACTCGACATCATTAGCTATTAGGGAAATGCATATCATAACCACAGTGACCTACCACTTCATGCCCAACAGACTGGCTATAATTTAAAAGACAATAACAAGTGTTGGCAAAAGTTTAGAGAAATTGGAACCTTTGTTCATTGCTGGTGGGAATGTAAAATGAAGCACCTATGGTGGAAAAGAGCTTGCCAGTTCCTCAGAATTTTAACATCAAGTTACTATGTGAGCCAGCAATTCCATTCCTTAGATTTCTAAAGAAAAATAAAACATGCCTGCGTGGAATCTTAGTGCAATAGCCCAAAAGTAGAAACAACCCATATGCCCAGCAGCTGATGAATGGATAAACTAAATGTAGTAGATCCTTATAATGGAATATTTTGTAGTCATTGAAAAGAATGAAGTTGTGATACATGCTACAATATGGGGGAACCCTGAAAACACGCTAAGTGAAAAAAGCCAGATAAGACCACATATCACATGATTTCATTTATATGAAATTTCCAGAGTCAGCAAACCCATGAGAGACAGAAAGCAGATTGGTGGTTACTGTGGGCTGAGGGAGGGAGGGAGGGAGGGAGGGATGGATGAGGAATGACTGCTAATGGATACAGCATCTCCTTTTCGAGGGGTGCAATACTTTTGAACTGGCTAGTGGTAACAGTTGTACAACATTGTGGATGTATTAATGTTGCCACTGATAAATTTGTGTTATGTGTTTTCTACCATACAGACATAGAAAAAAATCAAAAAAGGTGGGCACCTGGGTGGCTCAGTTAGTTGAACATCCAACTCTTGATTTTGGCTCAGGTCATGATCTCAGGAGGGTCGTGAGATTGAGCCCCACACCAGGCTCCATGCTCAGCACAGTCTGCTTGAAATCCTCCCTCTCCCTCTACCCCTACCCCCACTCAAGTGCTTGCTTTTGCGCACGCACTCTCTCAAATAAATAAATGAAATCTTAAAAAAAAAGTATACTCTTTCTGAGAAGTTGCCAGTATAGGGTATTCTAATTAATTCATACTATACACAATATAGTAGACATTGTATTAATTCAAGAGGTCGGTTGCACATGCCTCCCAGTCCCCTTGAAAATGCAGGCAGCCCAGCAGCAGTGTCCTGAACATCTAATTATGTATGACCTTATTCTCCTCAACTTTTCAGCAGAAGTCTGCAAACCTGAATTAGGACCCCACTGGTCAGACATTTTTGAGGCTCTCTGCTCTGTGCTGTACAGCACATCTTAGATGTGCTAGCTCCTAACCTCACCAAACCCTGGGGAGAGTTGTAGTTGGCCCCGACCCAGTATGAATAGCACAGTAAATGAATTTTGTTGGTGGTCACGGAAGTTCAGAATTCAGAAGTCTCATTTAGTTCTCACAACAGCCCTCTCAGGTGGGGATATTATTTCCATTTTATGGACAAGAAAACAGAAGCTTAGCTTAAGTAACTTGTCAGACTTCACACAACTAGTTAGGGGTGAAGCTGGGGGTCTGTTGATTCCATGGAGAGTGGATGGCTTCCCCAGACTGAGGGAGTTCAGGTGTAGCACAGCTTTTAAAACCCTTTACTTAAGTCTGAATTTGTGATTTTATAGTCCTTCAAGAGGACCTGATAGAAGTTGGGTTTCTATGTAGGGAACAAATTATGAAAGTAGCTTGAAATCTGGAAGACTGGGCACATGACAGAAGGATTTAGATCCCCTGTGCACTGTTCCTTAAATCCAGTGGAAGGAAGAAACCGGAAGCCAGAATTTGATTCAGTATGGAAGATGGCCTTGGGACAAGTCCCTCTGTAAAACTGAAAAGGAGCTGTGACCATCATGCTTCCAACAGTGTCTCCAGAAGGATTCTGATGCTGGGGGAAGTGTCCTGACCACCATTCAGCAGTGTCTGCTGGAGGGGGGAGGCTGGTGAGGCAAGGAATATGAGAAGTGGATATACTCTAGGATGAGCTTAGAAAGGTTTGTTGATTGAGTGTATCAAGGTATTGGGCTTCTTCCATTCTAATTCTATGAACCAGGTTTCTCTAGGCTCTCTTGAAAGCATCACTATCATTTACACCATTCATAAACTTGGTCCCACCTTCAAGGTATCCACAACATAGTAAGGGACATTTTGAAAATATATACATACATACCTGTAATACAGGACTGAGTGCTAGAGTAAGATACATAGGCTGCAGCATTTCACGGGAAGAAATGGTTACACCCGAGTCAGGGTGAGGGAGGTGGAGGGGAACCCAAGTATCGGGGATGCTGTAACTTCCTGAGGTCAGCATTAGAGGCAGAAAGGGTGGTGGTTTCCGGTGGAGGGAACACTCTGGGGCCAGGAGCGGGGGGTGCATTTCAATTTGCCTCCTGGAATTTAGGACTAACAGAGAGGATCATGGGTGTAATGGGGATAGATTAAAATTGAGGCCTTGTTGGTTTGAGTGCTAGGCTGCAGATTGTGTTGGTATGTCTCACTTCAAATTGAAATAAGAATTAGGATTATTAAGGCTAAAAGATGGTGAGTCATTAAAAGCTGACTCATATTTTAGGAGCATGGGTTCAAAGACAGAATTAAAAGGTGACTACAGAGCAATTTGAATGGCAAGCCCTTCACAACTAAGAACTGGACTCGTACGAGTCCAGAATAAGTCCGTTCCTGTGATTCTTGAATGCAGTGACGCTGACACCTGTGTGACTCAGCCCGATGGTGAGCAGCTCCCACTGGTGTAACAGTGGAAGTCTGTGACCTTACTGAGGTCTCTCTCCCCTGCTGCTGTGCGCATGTGTGTGATTAAGTGTTTTAATCTCTCACTTCTCTACTCAATCCTGCCTAACTTCCCATTTCATATTAATATTTTAAATAACTTACAGGTCCTTGAAGAAGTTTAGAATTGTACTTCCATTTTACAATGAGTATTAAAATATACTTTTAAAAAATTAATACCCTTACTGAGAAATGAACCTAATAAACACATTTTCTACCTTTATTATTTTCAAATGTCTGTTTTTACATAATTAAAGCTGTGACTATATAAACTATTTTGTGCACCGCTTTTTTAAAATTTAGCATTCTACTCTTTCTTTGAGTTAACAAGTAATCAGTTTACTCACTGTTTTTGATGGCTGCCTACATTTTACTACTTTACATTACCAAGATGGAGGCCCTGTGCTGGGACTCGGAGGGTGAGCATTATGGTATCAGGATGGGTACAAGGTTTGTTTCTTCTCTGCTCTTGTGAAAAATTGTCCCTTAACTTTGGGGGGGGGGGGGAGGAGGTCATTCCATGGTATTCCACATAAAACCAAATAGTAATTTAGGGATTACAGTAGTTTTTCTTCCCTCATTTAAATCACAATATAAATGAGCGTCTACTGTCTGGTAGGCATTGTTGTAGACACTAGGGAGAATACACAGAAGTCCCTGTTGTCTGAGAACTTATATTCTAGTAGGTGGCAGATGAACAGGTCTGATATGCCAGGTAGTAACAAGGTAAGGTACTGAGTGATGGAGGAAAGGGGTGGGATGGGGCTGGTTTAGGGAGAGTGGTCAGGGACATGCAGTAGGGAGGGAGCTCCACAGGCAGATGTCTGGGGAGACCATTCCAGCAGAGTCCAGCAAGTACAAAGTTCCTGAGGCCTTGTGAGCTCGGGTCACGGTTTGGAAGTCAGTCTGGTTGAGATGCAGTTAAGGGTAGAGTGGGAGGGGATGAGTCTAGTATAGCAGGTGCAAGGGCGGGGTCAGGTAGGGCCTTGTGGGTCTTGGTAAGAATGTTGCCTTTTAGTCTGACTTGGGGGTGGGGAGCCTCTGAGTGTTTTGAACTCAAGCATGACTTGGTTTTACTTATATTTTAAAAGCTCTTTGCTGGCTTCTGTGCAAAGAATAGAGTGTAGGAGGATGGAAACGGGGAGACGGGTTGGGAGGCTGTTACCAGTACCGGTGAGAAAGAACGGTGGCTTGGACTGGGATTGAAGGTGGAAACAACGGGGTTTGCTATGCGCTGGATGTCAAGTGTGGAGAAGGGGGTGTGGTGGGGGGGGGCAGGGTTTGCTTTTAAATGGGTTTGGGATGCCTATTAGACCAAGTGGAAATGTCGAGGCAGCTGCTGGAAATGTGAGCCTGGAGTTCATTGTGTGAATGTGTAGTTCTATATCCCTGTGAACAAGTCGGGCCCTGTTTCCCTTGCCCAATAACGTTGATACTTAACACTCCGTGCCCTGTGCCTTCCCTCAGTCGGAAACCAACCATTACTGCGGATCACAGCATGTCAGGCGCTTTCCTTTTGTCTTCTTGTTTGAGTCTTGCCAGATCCTGTGAGGGGCTATTTATTTACATGTCCATCTTACAGATGATAATTGTAATGGATAAACATCTTTTTGTGCCTCCCAAGTTCCTTCCCTAAAACATTTTTTAGTTTGTTCCAAAGTTCATGTGCATGGAGCAGGTAGCCATTGACTACCCTGTTTGGGAGTTAGGTCCCGTGTGTGTGTTTGGACCTTGATAGGTGTTGGGGGCGAGGCTCATTTTCATGGGGTACCTTGGGGAGTCAGTCTCAACACTTTGGTTTTACTTCGTGCATGACCTAAACACTCTGAGCTGAAATGGCTTCAAGCAACCAGGCCAGCCCTCACCCACTGATAACTGCCCAGCCCCGCAAAGGTAGCCTGTTCCATTTTCAGGCAGCACTAGTAATTAAAGTGTCCTAGCTGATGTTGAGTAGACGTTCCTTTCCCTGTGATTCGTATACACTGGGCATCTTTCCATCCTTGGGTACCTAGTAGAGAAAATGTAGTTCCTCTTCTGCATGGTTCCTCATTGCATATTTGAATGAGGATGCAGAGTAGTAAAGAGCACAGACTTGGGATCAGACATGAGTTCAGATTCCAGCTACCCCCTTTTAGTTCTCATGTAAACTTAGGAAAATCATCTGACCTCTTAATGCCTCAGTTTTCTCCTCTGTACAGTGTGGGTAACAGCAGTACTCCCTTTTGGGGAGTACGGACTAAATAAGGCCGTCTCTGTAAGGTAGTTAGCACAACACTTGGCACAAGGGAAGGACTCAATCAGTACCTGCAATCTGTAGCTCCCTCTGAGGGTCTTAGAGTTGTGAGCTGGTGTTTGTCCTCTTTCCGTCTAAGGTAGAAGGTGAGGACAACATTTGAACTGCAAAAGCACAGTTAGTCTCTTCTCTGTGTTTCAGTTGTTGTGGAATAAGAGATATAATAAAATGATGCTGTATTTTGTGGACTCTACCTTAAATTCACATCGTTATAAAACCACCCAACATCTACATGGGGTATGTGGTTTCAGATCAAAGGAATAAATAGTTTTCCATCTGAGAGTTGGGAGCAGTAGCCTGTTTTATTCTGTTTTTAAATTTGTTCAATTAGAATTGGTTGCTTAAAACAAAACAACCAAAACCCTTAGTTCTTTTGAAAGAAATTTTTTTTTTTTTTTTAAAGTAGGCTCCATCACAGGGCCTGAACTCACGATCCTGAGATCAAGACCTGAGCCAAAATCAAGAGTTGGACACTTAACCAACTGAGCCACCCAAGCATCCCTTCACTTAAAATTTTTTTTAAAGATTTTATTCGTCAGCGCACGTGCAGGGGGAGTGGCAGGCAGAGAGAGAAGCAGGCTCCCCGCTGAGCAAGGAGCCTGATGAGGGACTTGATCCCAGGACCTGAGCTGAAGGCAGATGCTTAACCAACAGCCACCCAGGCGTCCCTACTTAAAATTTTTAAGATGGTTTTACTCAGTAATTCTGAACTGATAGTCTTAGTGCCTTATTTACCTATGTATTTTCCTCTCTTTGTGTTTTGGGGTCCTGTTTCAATTTTTTATTTTCTTTTTTTTACAGGGGGGCAGAGGTAGAGGGAAAGAGAGAATCTTAAGCAGGGGTTCGATCTCAAAACCCTGAGATGATGACCTAAGTTGAAATCAAGTTGGACGCTTCACGTGCCCCCCTGTTTCAATATTTTTAAAGAACTTAAAAAAATTTCAGATGTAACATTTTTCAGGCTTGCATGAAAATGCCTATAGTTAATTTGTGATACCATATGGAATAACTAGTTGTTGGCTTCATTCATTATTGATAATACACCTGCTTTCATTTTTGTTAGTATCAAAATAGTTGTATTTTAGCCTTAATCTACTAATTGATGAAAAAGGAAGATGAATAATTAATGTCAGTTCACCTCAGTATAATAGCTTGTAGAAAACTTTTAATCTTTTGATGCAGTTTTTTACATTCACATGTAAAGAAAACAATTGTTTGTAATCTGTATATGGATGCAAAATTGTTAAATTATTTCTATGTGATATATAATTGATAAGCTTGAGTAAATTAATGTCAACCTTTTAGCTAAAGTAAGAGTGGTACACTAAAACCCACCTTGGGAAATATTTTTCCTTCATTGCAAATCCTGTGCTTTACCTTGACGATGCTTGTGTACAGCAGGTGGGCTAAATTAGTTGAATTGCTAATCAAAAATGAAGTGGGTAATAAACATTTAATTTGCTTCCTGAATCAGTTTATCAGTCCTAATGACAGAATTACCACCTAAGCTCTGAATCTTCCCGTACCTTTACATAATACTTGGTTATAATTTTCAGAGAGGACGTCTCTTCTAGGTCCTACCTTAGGTGTTGACAGACTAGATTTCTG
The DNA here is from genome assembly GCF_054177405.1 of Leptonychotes weddellii. Classification (NCBI taxonomy): domain Eukaryota; kingdom Metazoa; phylum Chordata; class Mammalia; order Carnivora; family Phocidae; genus Leptonychotes; species Leptonychotes weddellii. Next base: position 5,014,843 of record NC_138373.1, on the reverse strand, counting down.
ATATTAGGTGTGCATTTGTTCTCTGCCTCACTGAAAAGACTTGAGTTTAAAATATCTTGAATGTTTTCTTTTTTTAATTTTTTTATTTTAAAGATTTTTATTTATTTGAGAGAGAGAAAGAGCATGAGATGGGGGAGGGGCAGAGGGAGGGGGGAGCGGACTCCCCGCTGAGCAGGGAGGCTTATGTGGGGCCAGATCCCAGCACCCTGGGATCATGACCTGAGCCAAAGGCAGACGCTTAACCGACTGAGCCACCCAGGTGCCCCTCTAGAATGTTTTCTAATGATAATTTCCATTGAGATTTTAAGTCCTTGTGCAAAGATAACAGTAATATTTTCTTTTTAAACCATTTTTATATATAAATCAAGAATTCATATGTCATACAGTGTTTATTGGTTTCCATTTATTCTTCCTTCAAACCTTAAATTAGCCCCTTTCTTTCTTTCTTTCTTTTTTTTTTTAAAGATTTTATTTATTTATTTGACAGAGAGAGACACAGTGAGAGAGGGAACACAAGCAGGGGGAGTGGGAGAGGGAGACTCAGGCTTCCCGCTGAGCAGGGAGCCTGATGTGGGGCTCGATCCCAGTACCCTGGGATCATGGCCTGAACCAAAGGCAGATGCTTAACGACTGAGCTACCCAGGCGCCCCAAGTTAGCCCCTTTCTTAAAAAAGAAAAAAAATTGTTTAATGTGGCTGTCTCTAGCTACCTTCATATTTCACTTTTCTTTTATGCCAAACTTCCAAAATAAGTGATTTATACCAATTTCCTCCTTTTCTGCATTACCTTTCCCTTCCTTTCTCACTTTTTACCAGAAATCAGGAAGCTGGAAGGAAGCTGACACTGAGTGTTTAGTGTGTGTCTTGCTCTTGGCACTTTTCCCTTGTTAGGACACTTAATCCTCACAACCTGGGTTGCCAGGTGTCCAGCACTGAACCCACATAGTCTGGTATTGTAGTTTCTTGTTTGGCAGAATGAAAATTTTATAAACAAAAATGTCCCTTGTTGTTTTTGGGGGGGGTTCTTTAATGGGTTGTTTATGGCTCAGGATTCTCTGAGACCAGACCTCGGTGTTAATAAACCTTGGTGATAGGAAACAAAAGCTGCCAGGAGTTTGCTCCTGGAGGCTCTAAGGATGGAAATCTGTCTGCGTGGGTGCCAGCCCTGCCCGAGAGAGGGAACATAAGCAGGGGGAGTGCTTGGAAATAACTGGCTTCTTCTGCCAGAGCTTAGGGTCCTGCAGATGGATGCCGGGTGCTCACACTCCAGATGAAGCCGGGATCTCTACTGCCACAACGGAAGCCGCTCCTTCTAAAACCAGTTGTTGAGTAGGAGGGGGAAGGTGAGGGCAAGCCAGGGACCAGCCATTCAGGTTCAATCATTCAGTGATTCAGAAATCATTCTTCCTGTAAGCATTTCTGTAATACCTATGTGTATAGCAGTGAAATCAAATGCTACAGTTACCACCTTATGATGGGTCAAAGTTGCCGGTTTTCTTTCCCTGCCCTCACTGTACTTCTTTATATTCTTTTTCACTGCAATTACCTTTCATTCATTTGTTCAATATACTTATTTATTGATCAGACTTTTAAGGACTATTATGTGCCAAGCAGGCACTGACATCACACTGGTGATTGGGAATCAGAAGATGAAGTTCTTGTCCACAAGTAACTTCTAGAAACATTCAGATGTTGCCTGTGTTTTCCTCCGAACAGGGTACTAGCTCCTAATAACTGCTAGTTCCAGATGGCTCTTCTGTTGTTCTGTGTTATTTTGTTTTTGATAAATTTATTTTTTAGAGCAGTTTTAGGTTTCTAGAAAATTGAGCAGATCTTACCCAGAGTTCCCCCAGGCTCCTCTCTCCCCCACTCAGTGATGAACCAATATGGATACATTGTTATCAGCTAAAGGCCATAGTTTACATTAAGGTTCACTGTTTGTGTTAACATGAGTTTTGACAAATGTTTAATGACATTATGTCTGCCATTTCAGTATCCACCCCCCCACCCTCCTTGGCAACCACTGATCTTTTTATTGTCTGTGTAGTTTTGCCTCTTCCAGAATGTCATTTAGTTGGGATTTTAGAGTATGAAGTCTTTTCAAACTGGCTTCTTTCACTAAGCAGTATGCATTTAAGCTTGCTCCATGTCTTTTTGTGGCTTAATAGCTTGTTTCTTTTTTATCCCTGAATAATACTCATTTGTACACATGCACTACAGTTTATCCATTCATCTTGGTGGCTTCCAAGTTTTGGCACTGTGAAAAAGCTGCTGTTAACATTCATGTACAGGTTTTTCTGTGGACAAAAGATTTCAAGTCACTTGGGTAAATGCCTAGGAGCACAATTACTGGATTGAATAGTAAGACTGTATACCTTTGTAAGAAACTGCCACACTGTCTTGTAAAGTGGCTGTGACATTCTGCATTCCTACCAGCAGTGAACGAGAGTTCCTGTTGCTCCACATTCTCAGCATTTGGTGTTGTCAGTTTTCTGGATTTTAGCCATTCTGATAGGTGTGTAGTGGTATCTCATTGTTTTACTTTGCAGTTTCCTGACGGTATATGATGTGAAGCATCTTTTCACATGCTTATTTACCATCTGTGTATCTTTTTTGGTAAGGTGTCTGTTTAGATCTTTTGTTTATGTTTTAATTGAGTTTTCTTTTTGTTTTAATGGTTCTTTATGTATATTTTGAATACAAGTTCTTTATCAGATATGTGCGTTGCAGATATTTTCTCCCAGTCTGAGTTGTCTTCTCATTTTTTTTAAGAGTGTCTTTTACAGACCAGTTTTTAATTTTAGAGAGTGGGGAGGAGGGACAGGGGGAGACAGAGAGAATCTTAAGCAGGCTCCACACCGAGCACAGCGCCCAACTTGGGGCTCAGTCTCACAACCCTGAGATCATGACCTGAGCCGAAATCAAGAGTTAGATGCTTAACCAACTGAGCTACCCAGGTGCCCCACAGACTGGTTTTTTGTTTTTTATTCTTATGTTAATCCCCATACATTACATCATTAGTTTTAGATGAAGTGTTCCATGATTCATTGTTTGTGCATAACACCCAGTGCTCCATGCAGAATGTGCCCTCCT
>NC_138373.1:4998545-5011251 GCF_054177405.1 Leptonychotes weddellii | reverse complement strand
TTCCCACCAACAGTGTAGGAGGGTTCCCCTTTCTCTGCATCCCCGCCAACATCGGTCATTTCCTGACTTGTTAATTTTAGCCATTCTGCCTGGTGTGAGGCGGTATCTCATTGAGGTTTTGATTTGGATTTCCCTGATGCCGAGTGATGTTGAGCACTTTTTCATGTGTCTGTTGGCCATTTGGATGTCTTCTTTGCAGAAATGTCTGTTCATGTCTTCTGCCCATTTCTTGATTGGATTATTTGTTCTTTGGGTATTGAGTTTGAGAAGTTCTTTATAGATTTTGGATACTAGCCCTTTATCTGATATGTCATTTGCAAATATCTTCTCCCATTCTGTCGGTTGTCTTTTGGTTTTGTTGACTGTTTCCTTTGCACAAGCACAGTAGATTTAGCATAATTCTTAAGGGCCTTAGGATTTTGGGAATGGTAAATGAGCCTTGGCTTCAATGTAGTTACCAGCTGCATTACCCCCTGACAAGAGACTCAGTCTGTCCTTTGAAGTTTTAAAGCCAGGGAAAGGCTACGAAGGTCCTCAAAGTCCTAAATGGGATCTTCTAATATTTCCTCTACACGGAAGATCTGGTGTTTAGCATAGGCACCTTCATGAATGATCTGCTAGATCTTCTGGATAACCGCTCAGCTTCTACATCAGCACTTGTATTTCTACACCACTTTTATGTTATGGAAACAGCTTCTTTCCTTAAACTTCATGAACCAGCCCATGCTAACTTCAGACTTTTTTTCTGCAGCTTCCTCACCTCTCCGCCTTCATGGGATTGGGGAGAATTAGGGCCTTGCTCTGGATTAGACCCAAAAGTTGAAACCCAAAAAGTTGAAAATAGGGCTACCCTACGACCCAGCAATTGCACTACTGGCTCTTTACCCCAAAGATACAAATGTAGTGATCCGAAGGGGTACGTGCACCCCAATGTTTATAGCAGCAATGTTCACAATAGCCAAACTATGGAAAGAGCCTAGATGTCCATCAAGAGATGAATGGATAAAAGCCTAAAGGGATAAAAGACTAAAACTGTCTCCGGATCAGCAATCAGATTGTTTTGCTTTCTTATCATTTGTGTATTCACTGGAGTGGCACTTTTAATTTCTTTCAAGAACTTTTCCTTTGCATTCACCACTCAGCTGTTTTGGTACAAGAGGGCCTCACTTTCAGCTTAGCTTGGCTTTTGACATGCCTTTCTCACTAAACTTAATCACATCTAGTTTCTGATTTAAAGTGAGCGATGAATCTTCTTTTCACTTGAACACTTAAAGGCCATTATAGGGTTATTAATTAGCCTAATTTCAATATTGTTGTATCTCAGGGTATAGGGAGGCCTGAGGAGAGGAAGTGAGGCAGGGGAGCTGTTGGTTTGTGGACCAGTGAGAGCACATTTATTAAGTTTGCGGTCTTATATGGGTGAGGTTTGTGGCGCCCCAGAACAATTACAATAGTAACATCAAAGATTGTTGATCACAGATCACCATAACAAATACAATAATAATGAGAAAGTTTGAATAATTGTGAGAATTACCAAAATGGGACAGTCACAAAGTGAGCAAATGCTGTTGGAAAATGGCACCGGTAGACTTACTTCACGTGGGGTTGTCACAGACCTTCCAATTTATAAAAAATGCAGTATCTGGAAAGTGCGGTAAGGCAGAGCACAATAGAACAAGTTATTCCTGTAATTCGTGTCTTCTCTCTTTCTTTCCAGGTTAGCCTAGCTAGAGGTTTACCAGGAGTATTTTAAAGAGCTAGCTTTTGATTTCATTGACTTTTCTTTATTGTTTTCCTGTTTTCATTTGTTTATGCTCTAATTTTTATTAGTTCTTTTCTTCTGCTTGCTTTAGTTTAAATTTTTCTTTCTTTGGTTTCTTTTTTTTTTTTAAGATTTTATTTATTTATTTGACAGAGACACAGTGAGAGAGGGAACACAAGCAGGGGGAGCGGGAGAGGGAGAAGCAGGCTTCCCGCTGAGCCGGGAGCCCGATGTGGGGCTCGATCCCAGGACCCTGGGATCATGACCTGAGCCGAAGGCAGACGCTTAACGACTGAGCCACTCAGGCGCCCCTTTCTCTGGTTTCCTAAATTGGAAGCTCAGATTATTGGCTTAACATCTTTCTTTTCTAATACATGCATTGAATGCTATAAATTTCCCTCTAAGTACTGCTTTTGCTGCAGTGCACAAATTTTGGTGTGTTGTATTTTCATTCAAATATTTTTACATTTCTCTTGATTTCTTCCTTGATCCCTGTGTTATTTAGAAGTATGTTGTTTCATCTCCAAATACGTTGAGATTTTTTCCAGCTAGCTTCCTGTTACTGATTTCTAGTTTAATCCCATCGTGGTATGGGGACATTCTTTGTATGATTTCCATTCTTTTAAATTGGAGGTATGTTTGATGACCCAGAATATGGTATGTCCTAGCAAATGTTTTGTGTGAGCTTAAAAAGAATGTGCATGTGATGAGCACTGGGTGTGATACACAACTGATGAATCGTTGAACACTGCATCAAAAACTAAGAATGTACTATATGTTGGCTAATTGAACATAAAAAAAAAAATGCATTCTGCTGTTAAGTGACGTATTCTATCCTTTAGATCCAGTTGATTGATGGTGCTGTTCAGTTCCGTTTTCCAGCTGTCATTCTGCTGACTGGATCTGTCAGTTACTGAGAGAGAATACTGAAGTCTCCAACTAGTATAGTGGGTTCATCTGTTTCCTCAGGCATTTCAGCTCTCTCTGAGGGGCACATACACATGAAGTATTGCTATGGCTTCTGGGGGAATTGATTACTTTATCCCAGTGTTACGCCCCTCTTTATCCTGGATAATTTTTGTCCTGAAGTCTGCTCTTAAGAAATTACTGTAGGGGCGCCTGGGTGGCTCAGTTGGTTAAGCGACTGCCTTCAGCTCAGGTCATGATCTTGGAGTCCCTGGATCAAGTCCCACATCAGGCTCCCTGCTTGTCAGGGAGTCTGCTTCTCCCTCTGACCCTCCCCCCTCTCATGTGCTTTCTCTCTCTCTCATTCTCTCTCTCTCAAATAAATAAATAAAATCTTAAAAAAAAAAAAAAAAGAAATTACTGTAGCTACTTTAGCTTTCTTTTGGGGTTAGTGTTAGCTTGGCATATCTTCTCCATCCCTTTACTGTTAATATATATGTGTCTTTATATTTTAAAAGTGGCTTTTTTGTAAACAGAATATACTTGGGTCTTGTTTTGTTGTCTCTTTTGTCAGTCTTTTAATTGGTACATTTAAACCATTTATATTTAAAATGATTAGGGACATAATTGGATTACTATCACCGTACTTCTAATTGTTTTATATTCTTTGCACTTGTTCATTTTCTTTTTAAAAAATCTTCCCCATTTTCTGCCCTTTCTGCTTTTAATTGAGCATTTTATGTTCCATTGTCTTTCCTTTCTTAGCATACTGATTACTCTTAAAAAAAATTTTTTTTCCTAGTGGTTACCCTAAGGTTTGGTAGTATATATTTACAGCCAGTCTAGGTCCACTTTCAGATTCCACCATACCACTTCATGGAGGTTGGGGGGGTGAGTGGCACACAGGTTCCTTGTGGCGGAGCATTACCATTCCTCCCTCCTGTCCTCTGTAGCACTGTTGTCATTCATTGGACTTATCAACAAGCTGGAACCACTCCATACGTTGTTGCTATTTTTACTTTGAATAAAGAGTTACTTATTATATTAAATAAGAATAAAAAATACAAGGTTTAATTACCTTCATCTATTCCTTCTTTAATGCTCTTCATTTCCATCAACCTTAAAAGTAAAATAACCAGCTAGTGGACCAGCAAAATGAGTTTATTTGGGAATTGCAATTTGGGGTGTGCAAACTATGACAAACCATAGGCAAGTCCAGAAAACAAAGGAGAGGGGCTTGCTTTTATAGATGAAAGGAGGAGGTTCCGGACTGTTTGGAATGAAAGCCCATTGGAGGATGGCGAGAGTTCAGGGTTGTGGGGACTTCTCATGGCTGAACTGTTGCTGGGCAGGAGGACATCTTTTCTCCTCCTGGGGTAGTAAGCTGCTTCCTGTTGGGAAATGCAAACACACTGCCTTTTTCCTGCCAAGGTCTGTAGGTAGCACAAGTCCTGGTGCACAGGAACCCCCGCTTGGGGCTTTCAGGCTCCATTTGAAATGAGGCTGCTTTCATTTCTTTATGTAGATCCAAGTTTCTGGCCTATATGATTTTCTCCGGAAGAACCTCAAACTTCAGTTTTCCTCTGATATCCTTGTTTTTATTTCCCTCTACCCCCTCTTTTCTTTAGGTTTCCTTCAAAAATCCTTCCAAATGAAGTCAGATGTAAACCTTGTTGATGGGTGATATAAATAGTAAAGTAATTGGGGAGGGGGATAATTCTATAATTTTAGATTTACATCTGCATTTTTTGTTCTGTGGGGTGTTCTTGGTTTTTAGTGGGCCACAGTACCTGGGATATGACCTTCAGAAGAGTTTCTTAGCCTTTTTTTTTTTTTTCCCCTCCCCTTATATGAGACATGAAGGCTGGATTTAGCTAATTATCCTTCCTCAGGTCAGATAAGGCTTTAGTAAAACAGTTTCTCTTGAGGGCTAGCCTTCCTTATACAGGACAAAACAAGAACAGAACAACCCTGGGCCTGTTTCAAAATGGTTATATTCCCCCTCCCCCTGCCAGAAGCCCCGGGGGATATTCTCCAGTCTTCATGATAAGAACTTGGTGGGGGCTCCTAGCAGTAACACTCATGAAAGTGTGAGACTCCCCCCTAAGACTGAGCACCCTGGAGTTTTTAACTCAAGCTGGTCCAGGATGAGCCTCCAGCAACCATCAGTTACAGTTAAGTTTCTAGCAGTCCTGGCCCCTGCATTGGTTTCTGCTGCCAGTAAACTATGATTCTCCATATTAGCCTATCTCTGGTTTTCAGGGCAGATGTTTACCTGTGAACTTAATTCTCTAATGAACCTAAGAAGCACTGTTGTTTTTCAGTCTGTTTTAGCTTGTTTCTTGATGTGAGTAAAAGAGTGATGATTTCCAAGCTCTTTACATGTTGGAGCAGAAACCAGAAGTGCCCTCGGCGGTTCATTTCTAACCAGTAGTGGTCGGTCAGATGTGTCTGTGCTCTGTGGGTCATTCCTGATACAGTTTAAGTACAGAATTGTCAGTACTTAAAACTGAGGTGCCAAATATTTTGTTTAATGAAGGGAAAGGCTATGAAGTGGAGGAGAGTAGAGTATACTATGTGTGTTCTTTTTTGATAATAGGAGATGGACAGTTTCTCCTTTGGGGACCCTGGGAATGGGGGAAGAAACATGAGAGGAGCACTGAGCTGAGTTTAGGAGAGGTAGGTGTCCATTTGTCTTTTTTTGTAAGTTTTAATTTGAGTTAATTTAAGTTTAAGATGTTTAATTCTGAAACATTTTAAGCATATTAAAGTATATGAAAGAATACATAGATGTGTGTGTGTGTATATATATATATATGTATAAAACAAAAAAATGTTGAAACTAATGTGGTAACTAGTTCTAAGTTGACACCTCATATGTGGACTTTATTTCCAGAAAACAAGCACTCCCAAAAAGAAAGCCATGTTGCGAAGCGTGTGGGCCCATTCTGTTGAGTGTCATGCATTCTTGAACTGATTTGCTACTCATGTCTGGATGCGCACACCTTACCAGCCAGTATTTCTCTTCAGAGCACAGGAAAGCACTATACTCACCAACCCTGTGAAGTAGATATTCTAGCTATCACCATACAACTGAGAATACCGAGGCTCCATGAGGTTACCTGGAGAGAGGAGGTTAAGGAACCTACCAGGGGCTTGTCTGGCACCATTGCATCTTCCTGCAGATGCTCTGACCTTTGCCCAATCTTTGTGCCCCTTGAGTTCTGTGTGGGTGATTACGGTCCAGAGCACCCCACTTTCTGAAAATGCTTCCAGTCTTTTTGCTTTCACAGCACCCCACTCTTTTCCAGCCTCCTTGACCAGCCTTTCGTCTTCACGAGTTCTTCCTAAACATCTTGTGTTCTGTCGCTGAGAGATCAGCAGTAGCTCCTGGCCTTTTATTACAAAAGAACAATGTCCTTTGGGCAACCTATTCTAGGCCTATATATAAAAGTTCATTTGTTCTGTGTCTAAAGGGACTCCACTCCTCTGCAAGAGGGAAAAAATGTTTAGGTTTGTAGCTACAACTTCTGTTTGGCTCAGAGAACTTAACACACTTCTTCATCAGCCAGCACGGGATTGACCACCAGAGGAGGATGAAATCATTTTATTCTTCTTCAAAAATAAATAAATAAATAAATTTAATACTGGCTGAAGAATTGGTAGGAAATAAACCTGTATCAGAAACTCTAAAAGGGGATGAATGGTCAGAAACACAAGATCTTACCTCTGAAATGCCAAGTCTTTGTGATCATATTCAGGTGGTACATTCTTGGCTAGAATGCTAAGTCATTTTGTATCCTGTGAGTATCAAATCTGGGCATAAAGTGTTCATCTGTCTCTCATTTGTGACACTAATTTTGATTGTCCAGTGAAGGGGTTGTCTTATTTCTCCACTGTAAAGTTAATATATTTTTTTTTTACTGCTACTAATCTATCTGGGAGGAACACTTTCAGACTATGCAAATATCTTATTCCTCATCAACATTTATTCCTTAGATTTAGCATCTATTAATGAATTTTTCCTGGACCAGTGTTTACTTGTTGCTCAGTGATGATTTTCTAACTCTAACACTCCCTCCATGTTTACCAGTTGGCACTTATAGCAGGAGCCCTCCTTTCTTGCCTCTTTATCTATTTATTGTTGTGGACCCATGGATTCCAAGATTTTTTCAATGATTTATAACTTATTACTGTCCTTAATTACTTTGGTGCTCAAACTATCCTGTATTTGGCCAGTAAGAGCTCTTCCAGGCTGACTCTCATCCATTCATTCACTCATTCATTCATTCATTTATTCTTGTGTACTTCCTTACTTTCTTGCATAATGGTATGTTCCAGGCTCATCTTGTCTCTTCTCAGTTGTGGAATCAACAGCCATTTTTTTTCTGAGGAGTGATACTTCCTTTTAGTAGGGAATGATATTAGAAGCTAAAATTTGAATATTAGGTGTGCTCATTGCTATTGAGGTATCATCTTGGTCTTTTCAGCAAACAGAGCTAGGAAATATATACATCTATATAGTGTATACTGTAAACATACATATACACACAAAAACAGACATATATATGCGTATATACACTTGGACATATAAAAATAAGCATATGCACTTAACATATTTTGGAAATGTGTGAACGTTGGCTCCCAGTAACCTTAACATATTTATACATTTTCTCAATCTATGATACATCTAAAATAGTTCTGGAATTATTAAAAATTTTTATCAATTTAAACTAATATGACACTGTATGTTAATTATACTTGAATTTAAAAAATAAAGTCTTGGGCACCTGGGTGGCTCAGTTGGTTAAGCATCTGCCTTTGGCTCAGGTCATGATCCCAGGGTCCTGGGATCGAGTCCCACATCGGGCTCCCTGCTCAGTGGGGAGCCTGCTTCTCTCTCTCTGCCCCTCCCCCCCGCTTGTGCTTGCTCGCTCACTCCCCCTCTGTGTTAAATAAATAAATAAAATCTTTAACCAAAAAAAAATTATTTTAAAAAAATAAAAGTCTGGGCACCTGGGTGGCTCAGTTGGTTAAGCGACTGCCTTCGGCTCAGGTCATGATCCTGGAGTCCCAGGATCGAGTCCCGCATCGGGCTCCCTGCTCAGCAGGGAGTCTGCTTCTTCCTCTGACCCTCCTCCCTCTCATGCTGTCTCTCAAATAAATAAAATCTTTAAAAAAATAAAAAAATAAAAAAATAAAAGTCTTGAAGAGATATCTGCACACCCATGTTTATAGCAGCATAACTCGTAATAGCCAAGAGGTAGAAAGAACCCAGGTGTCCATCAACATTTTTTTCCAAGTGGTGAATGGATAAATAAAATGTGGAATATCCATACAAGGGAGAATTATTCAGTCTTGAAATTCTGGGGTGCCTGGGTGGCTCAGATGGTTAAGCGTCTGCCTTCGGCTTAGGTCCTGGGATCCTGGGATCGAGCCCCACATCAGGCTCCTGGCTCAGCGGGGAGCCTGCTTCTCCCTCTCCCTCTGCCTTTCTCCCTGCTCATGTTCTCTTTGTCTCTCTCTGTATCTCTGTCTCAAATGAATAAATAAAATCTTTAAAAAAAAAAAAAAAAGAAATTCTGACACATCCTATAGGATGGATGAACCTTGAGGACATGGTACCAACTAAACCAGTTACAAAAGGAAAAAAAATATCGATTTATAATATATTACAAATTTATTTATATTAAATAAACTTAAGTATTATTAGAATTAAAAAATAATATATTTTGGAATACAAAAAAGAAAACCCACTAAAAGGAGTTCAGAGTTTGTAGGTTTGCCGTTCACCCTGTCTACTGATTTCTTTTTCCTATGCTGAATATTGTGATAAAATGTTGTAGAGACTCAATTGTTATCTTCTCTCAAGATTGTGAAGTTTTGGGCGCCTGGGTGGCTCAGTTGGTTGAGCGACTGCCTTCAGCTCAGGTCATGGTCCCAGGGTCCTGGGATCGAGTCCCGCATCGGCCTCCCTGCTCCGCGGGAAGCCTGCTTCTCTCTCTCTCCCACTCCCCCTGCTTGTGTTCCCTCTCTTGCTGTGTCTCTCTCTGTCAAATAAATAAATAAAATCTTTAAAAAAAAAAAAAAAGATTGTGAAGTTTTATTCTAGTAGGCAGTTAAATTATTAGTGGAAAACCCTGACTTGTAGAGGCTTAATTGTAGATTTTTTCTGGTGGTTCTATTTTGGTTTTGCCCTTAGTCCTATGATTTAGTCTTATTCCTAAGGTATGTCCCTACTGGATGTCAGTGGGAAGCCTGTGTTATTTACCAAGCCTTTCTCACTTGGTGGGACTTGAATTCCCAACTCTGTATCCCCAATACTGTGTGTCTACTGAGAATCTCTGCTAAACTCCACATCCTTCCAGCTGCTGATTTTCTTAGAGTCTCACCCTGTGCGTGCACAATTTAGGTGTTAGCCAAGGGTTTGAGAGGAATTTATATACAGATTTTGGGTCTTCTTGCTCCATTGTGTGAGTTTATTCTACAATTTATCCATTCCAGTGATGATAGATGTTTGAGTTGTTTCTGGCCTGAAGATATGAATAAAGCTGCTATGAACATTCTTGTGCTTGTCTATTGATAAACAAATGTACTCATTTCTCTTGGGAATGTATCTAAGAGTAAAATTGCTAGGTCACAGAGTAGGCAGATTTGTTTATCATATACTTTTCTGGAATGTTTTATAAATGGAATCATACAATATGTAGCTTTTTTAGTCTGGCTTTTTTGTTTTACTATATTTCTGAAATTTATACATGTTGTTATGTCTGTCAGTAGTTAATTTCTTTTTATTATTGGATAGTATTCCATTAAATTCTTGAAATGAGTGTTTAGAGCATTGTTTTTTTTTCACTCATTCTTTTCTTTTTTTTTTTTTTTTAAAGATTTTATTTATTTATTTGAGAGAGAGAATGAGATAGAGCATGAGAGGGGGGAGGGTCAGAGGGAGAAGCAGGCTTCCCGCCAAGCAAGGAGCCTGATGCAGGACTCGATCCCGGGACTCCAGGATCATGACCTGAGCCGAAGGCAGTCGCCTAACCAACTGAGCCACCCAGGCGCCCTCACTCATTCTTTTCTAATAAGCATTTGAAGCCTATTAATTTCCTCTAACCGCAGCTTTATTTGCATCTTACATGTTCTTATATACTGTATTTATTATTTCATTTTAAAATAATTTTAACTTCTATTGTGTTTTCTTCTTTGACCTATGGGTTATTTAGAAGTCTGTTTCTTCATTCCCAATATATGGACATTTTCTGGTTACCTTTCTGTTAATGATTTCTAGTTTAATTTAGCTGTGGTTAAGAACATACTCAGTATGGGGGCGCCTGGGTGGCTCAGTTGGTTAAGCGACTGCCTTCGGCTCAGGTCATGATCCCAGAGTCCCTGGATCGAGTACCGCATCGGGCTCCCTGCTGGGCAGGGAGTCCGCTTCTCCCTCTGACCCTCCCCCCTCTCATGTGCTCTCTCTCATTCTCTCTCTCTCAAATAAATAAATAAAAAATCTTTAAAAAAAAAAAAAAAGGGGGGGTGCCTGGGTGGCTCAGTCGGTTAAGCGACTGCCTTCGGCTCAGGTCATGATCCTGGAGTCCCAGGATCGAGTCCCGCATCGGGCTCCCTGCTCGGCGGGGAGTCTGCTTCTCCCTCTGACCCTCCTCCCTCTCATGCTCTCTGTCTCTCATTCTCTCTGTCTCAAATAAATAAATAAAATCTTTAAAAAAAAAAAAAAAGAACATACTCAGTATGATTTCAGTCCTTTGAAATATAGTGAGCCTTTCTTTTGATCCATTTTTAATATACTGTTTGCTTTAAAAATGAAGTTACCAGATACAGTATTCTATATATGTTCACTGGATCAAGTGTATTTATCATCCAGGTCATCTATATCTGTAGTGATATTTTTGTCTGCTTGTTTTAATCATTTACTAAGGGAAGTGTATTGAAGTCTCCTACAATTATTATTGACTTATCTATTTCTTTTATAATTCAGTTTTAGTTTAAATATGTTGACCATGTTTATTATGCATACAAATAAAAAATTTTTTGCATCTTCCAGATGAATTGAACTTTTTCCCATTATGAAATGATTGTTTTTATGTCTAATGTTTCTCATCCTCTTTGACTACTTTGTCTTGTTTGGTTTTAATAAACCTACATCAGCTTTCTTTTGGTTAGTGTTTGCTATGTATCTTACTCCATCCTTTTACTCTCTATCCTTGTATTTAAGGTATATCTCTTATAAACAAAATATAATTGTTTTTTTAATCCTAACAATCTTTGTCTTTTAATTAGATTATATAGTCCATTTACATTCAATGTAATTACTTTTTGCTTTCTACTGTCTATGTTTACTTCTTCGATTGACCTCTTTTTGACTGGTTGTTTTTTCCTCTCTATTCGCTTGGTAGTTAGATGCATTTTATTCTTTTAGTGGCTACCCTAGTGGCATTTTTTCTTATCAAAGTCAGATGTTACTTGGCACTTTACTTTCATCTCAGACTATGAAAGAACTTTGGAACGCTATATAATTCTCATGTATAACTTCTGTTTGTCCCACTTGTTTTCATAGGCTGGTATAAATCACAATTAGTGGTAGAATAATTACAGTCTCCATGCAAGACATTAATTAGAACTCTGGTACTATCATTGGCTAAGTCAGAAGCTAGGCATCTGGAGGAATATTGGATGAAATGCTTACCCTATCACTTTTTTGACATTATCCCTCCATGCATGTTGTTTACTGGTATAGTACTGACATCAGAGTAGAGCACCTCCGACCGCATCCGGGGACTGTGGGTGGGCAGCTACTGAGGGCTATTCTTAGAGGCTGGGAAAGCCTTTCAAGTTTAGTCACATGTTCATGGTTACTAATCTGCCTCTGTACTAATTCAGTGCTGGTGACTCTAATCCATAGGATACACACTTGTGTACTTAACATATCCCATCTGCGTGTAGTTTGCTTGTGCTTCCATTATATTTTCTCCTCATCATATTTGATATTTTAAAAATTGTCAGAAAAGGTATATCCTTTTTCTAGTGGCATTTTTGGTCAGGTTTAGTTTAATTCATAGAGTGTAACTTTAGGTCCACAGTAGGTTGGCTTCCACCCTGTAATTTTATGGTCTGATTCCACTTGAAGTAACATGGAGGAAGTAGTGTGTGACTCAGTCATTGCTCTCTGCTTTCTGGAAATACGGTATTCTGATTATCCATGATCAAATGTAAATGAAAATATGTATGCCTACATGTTTAGCACCTGTTCTGTGCTACTCATGTCCATTAATAATCTCCATTTGGTTTCTCTAAACTTATACTGTGAATTGATGAAGAATTATCTAGTTGAAAATATATTAATAGTCCAGTGACTAATCTGTATTTCAAATGAAAACTTTCTCTGTGTTCTTACCAGTAATACTCTCTAATTTTATTTAACTTTTTAAAGTCCATTCTGCTTATTGACTAAATTCATATCTTTATATCGTATTGTCCAAATTTTTGGACATGTTTGTTCATAGCTCCTAAAATTGGAGTGATACCACTATCAGCTATTTGCATGAATTTTAGGGAAAAACTGCTGGTAGACATTGACTTTTAGCAATGTCAAGTTCATGATTTTGAAATATGTATATATTTAAGTTCCTTTAATACTGCCAGTTAAGAATGTAATTTACTCAGACTGAGTCATATTACTGAACTTACTACGTGTTTCTTCCCAGAATGTTTACTCAGAACCTAAAAAGGAAAAAGGAAATGGTTGATCCAATACATACGGTGCTGTGATTTCTGAGACCAGCACTTGGTTCCTGTTTGGGTGTGTATTTAGTTCTGCTCCATTAGAATCTGGGCTGTGCTCCACCCTCTCCTTGAAAAAAATTTTTTTCTTCTCCAGTGTAATTTATGAAAAATTAGGTTACAGGGCTAGGAGTAAATAAACGTGTGTGATGCCACATTTCAGACATCAAGTAACATTTGCTGTATTTAAGAATAAACTTTTCTACATTGAACATAAAGGCTGTTTTCATTTTCTGTTTCAAG
>NC_138373.1:4969735-4998445 GCF_054177405.1 Leptonychotes weddellii | reverse complement strand
TTGTTTTTCATCTCCAGCCAGGAGTTATTTATGGGTTTAAAATGGATATGAAAGTAACTCAGATTAGGGCGCCTGGGTGGCTCAGTTGGTTAAGCGACTGCCTTCGGCTCAGGTCATGATCCTGCAGTCCCTGGATCGAGTCCCACATCGGGCTCCCTGCTCGGCAGGGAGCCTGCTTCTGCCTCTGACCCTCCCCTCTCTCCTGTGCTCTCTCTCTCTCATTCTCTCTGTCTCAAATAAATAAATAAAATCTTTAAAAAAAAAAAAAAGTAACTCAGACTATTTCGGTATCTGAAATGACTAAATGATAAAGTGACATATTAATGTAATTATATTCTTGGTCATGTGAAGGTTTCCTTTGTGAAGAACTCCGATTTGTTTCATGTTGAGCTTTAGGAGAACTTAATTATGGGAGAAATGAAGTCAGTGTCATTAAAGATGGAGAGTGGGTATCTTAATAACTTGGTGTGGTGGGGATGAGTGCTGGGGATGTGTCTGCCCTCACTCTCAGGTTTATCCAGCAGGCTGTTCTGTTAGAGATTCCTAGAATCACAGGCTGCTTAGGGACTTACAAGTTATGTACCTATAACCTTATAAGGAGAATCTCTGTCCCCACCACCTGCCATGGTTATTTTAAGCAGCATTGTTCATAGTGGGCTTCATGCTGAGGAGTTGGTTTATCTGGGACACCGTGGGGGCTGGGGGAATGACATGTTACATTTGATTTTGAGGGATCCCTGGCATCCCTGAGGAAGAGGGTCTGGAAGAGAACAAGCTGGGAGTCAAGAGAAATGATAAGAGCTTGAGGGGCAAGACCTGAGAGGTCCAGCTGGTGGGTTTGAATGTGTTGGTTGGGGGCAGACTCGGGGGACTCTTCCCGCACCCCTCATGGGACAGATGATTGGGCGCACAGAGACTTCACAAGTCATTCTCACATACGTTCTCTCCCAGGCAGGGAAGGGCTGGCACATTTGTTGCCCGAGGAAGCAGGATGAGTAAGGGGCGTGATTTCACCCTGGCCCAAGTGATGACACACATGCACAAGGGAATGAGTCTTTGTCATTGAGTGTGACATATGGGTGAAGTGTCAACCCCATGTGACTGGCTGTGAGCTGGCAGCCAAGAGCTGGGATTGGAGACTATGGGGTGAATTCACTTTTAGACATGTTGAATGTGAGGTACCTAATGAGACATCCAGGTGGAAATGTTCAGGAAGGGGCTGAATTTCTGAGTCTGAAGATGGGGGGTAGGGGGACTAGACTGGCCATTTGAGAGTCACATGTCTTAACTCTTTCTAGAATAGGGCACCATAGTATCATTTCTGTAAAGGTGATAGCTGAAGTCACAGTCTCGTTGGTATTCTTTCGCTTTCCCCCATCTACCACAGTCTTAATATTAATTCTCCTTCATCTGCAGCCTTCAGTTTACCCAAGGAATTCCTACCAAACTGTGGGAGGATCTACCCAGCACATTTTGTTATTGTTTGTATGGCCCGGTGGCTGTTCCAAATGAATCTGTCTTTTCTAGTTCTTAGGTATCAGACCCATTTGGTTCCTATAGGTAAGTGAACAGGGAGAGGCTCTTGTTCACCTTTATCAGAGTTTAGTAGCAGAGATGCATCATACTGCCTCAAACTGCAAGAGATGTACTTTGCAAATCAAGTGGTTGTCTTGCTGCTTTTGGAGTAAAGCTCAGTTCTGGAACATTCTCCATGTGACTGTACTTGTTTCAGAGAATTGATGTAGTCCCGGGAGATATGAGGCAGAGCACTGTCCCTGCTGCATTTTCCCATGGTGTTAATATTTTCCAAAATGATACAAGAACTAATATGAGAAAAAATAACCTTTATCTTTTATGCCTGACAGATAATCAGATTACTCTGGGGATTAGATAAAAATAAGCCATTTGTTCCTATAGTTAGTTACTATAATGACCATGATAATCTTGTATAAGAGAATTTAAAAATTAAGTCAGATAAATAAGATTCAGCTTAGGGAATGAGAAAATATAGAAAGCATGATGTGAATTTGAAGACAAAATTGGCATTCTCTGGATGAACAGTGTTGCAGAGTAAGTTTGCTAGGGCCTATGTCCCTCTGGCACCCACCCTGCCATGGGCACGCAGTCTGTGTTTCTGACGAGGCACAGGCCCTGATGCTTCCAGGCGCAGAGTGGGGTGGTACATTGTGCTTCATTCCATTATTTTACTTTCTTTAATATCTTTACAAAATCCACACGGTGACTTTTCCCCCTAACATCTGATTTTATTCACAGGCCATGTTCTCATAGAGATTTCAAGTACCCACAAGAAACTCAATGAGAATCTTGATGAAAACGTATGTAAACTATGTTTATACTTACAAAATAAAATATATTTTATTTCTAAACTGTATTTTGCTTAACGTCTCAAATCTGGTGTGAATTTTCAATTTCTTTTGTTAACAGTTCAAAAAATTCCATAAAGAGATTATACATGAGCTGGAGAAGAAGACGGAACTTGATGTAAAATACATGAATGTGAGTACACGGTTTTCTCCACCTTCATGGTTGGAGGTGGGTGTGGGGCACGGGGGCCTGGCGTTCCGGGAGGCTGCACTTGCCTGATCTCTGAGCCCGAGGAGAACTTTCTCTCACTGTTTATCCAGCAGCAGAAAACATGGTCAGGGCTAGTGTAGAGCATATACACAGATGCAGGAAACTGACAAGGCCCTTGGAGCTGGGTGCCCCGTTTGCATTAACACCTGGGATCTTCATTAAAAAGCAGAGAGGAAAATATTGCAAGGAATCCTCCTGCTTCTAGAAAGCATTGTTTTCAAAGAACACGTATATGGGGACGACCTCTGCATCTGTATTAGTGCAGATGTAGCTGTTGCTTTCACAAACCACTTCAGGGTGTGAAACGTGGGTGGGAGAACCACCATCTGGAGCTCCCTGGGGCTCCCATGTCCATTCATCAGAGACTGCTCCTGCGTGGTGTCCCTTGCCTGTCACCTGGTATTGATGACTCCAGCAGTTTTCTCCTTCTGCCGGACCCTCCAGCCCTGTCACACGGCTCTTTCCATCTCCCCTACCTGCTGTGGAATAGCTGCTTGCTTTGCCACCCAAAGCCTCTTTCTCACCAAGACCCCATGTGACAGTAAGCGGTGTAGTTACCCTGAAATCACCCCACTGCCCCTGAGTGCGTGTGCTCTGTGTACTCCAGAGGAAGGCGGCAGGACCACCTACAACGGCTGAGGTGGATGTAATGCCAAGCATTTTCCATACATTATCAGATTTTGTCCCTACAGAAACTCCATAATGTAGCTACTCTTATCCTCACTGTACAGATTAAAGGGAAAACATGAATTTGAGAGAAACTAAGTGGTTGCTGAGATCACACAGGAAGTGAAGGATTTTACCAGAATTCCAGCCCAGGTCTGTGAGGCTCCAGAAACACTTGGTTACACAGCACCCAGAATAATCGGAAGTGACTGCACTTGTTCATTCTGTTTTTTAAAGTTGTAAGTCATAAAACAGGAACATGTGACTTAATATTCTTTTTTTATTCACCAAAGCACTTAGCACTCAGTGTCCTAAAAAATTTGAGAAAACAAGGAATAAAAGAAAGAAAAGACATTCTTGTCTTCTAAGAGCTGCCCTTGGGGTCATTAGCCCCTTGTACGACCAGGGGACTTTAAGACAGACAAAAGCTGCACGTTGAAGGGAGGGAGCAGTACGAGGTGAGGGTGTGCAGGGCAGTGCCCAGCGGAAATGTTAGCAAAAGTAACTGCCCAACAGTTTGGACGGTGCTGCACTCAAATAAGCACAACATTTAACTTACAGGCAACTCTCAAAAGATACCAAACGGAACACAAAAGTAAGTTAGATTCTCTGGAGAAATCTCAAGCTGAGTTGAAGAAGATCAGAAGGAAAAGTCAAGGAGGACGAAATGCACTCAAATACGAACACAAAGAAATTGAGGTGAACTTTTCAGCACTATTTTATTTTGTTGTTGACAATTTATACAATTTACAGGGAAGGTTACTTAGCCACTTTAACCACTTACTGCTGTGCCACTACTGAAGTTAAAAATGAGCATTTTTGACTTGGTATGAGCTGAAGGCTACAGAGTTTTCCAGAGTTAAGAGTAATTAATAGCCTCCTAAAAACATTGGCATTTTCTCCTGATTTGGGGGTGGGGAGGTGGTAAGAGATATTCTATGATTAGCGTTACTCTCCCCATGTTACAGATGAAGAAAATGGGGCTTAGGCCAAGTCACATGGTTGATACTTAGAACTGGGGTTTAAATTTGAACTTTCTGGTTTCAAAGCCCTTGATTTTCCACCAGAACGCAATCCTATCCCTGAAGTATAAAGTAATATTTTGTGCAGATTGCCCAGCGCAGAATGTAAGGCCTTTGGCAACGTCCCTCCACACATGAGTCAGGGATCTTAATCAGAATGATGATACCTGCCCAGGTCAGGTTACAACTTTGTTATTTTATCTCATGTTTATCTGTATTTAGCATTAACTCTATTTCAAAATAAACCAAGTGTAAAGACGGCACAAGATAAATGTCTGGCTGTGCAGCTACTTGACTCCTCATGACATACTTGTATAATTATTATTTTCCTAGTATGTAGAAACCGTTACGTCTCGCCAGAGCGAAATCCAGAAATTTATTGCAGATGGTTGCAAAGAAGCTCTACTTGAAGAGAAAAGGCGCTTCTGCTTTCTGGTCGACAAACACTGTAGCTTTGCAAATCACTTACATTATTATCATTTACAGGTGGGTTTGTGATGACAAGTTTTGTTGCATTATTAATAATTTAATTTCATATTCAAATGCTCTTGAAATGCTTCACCTTCCATATGTGCCTCAATGTAAAGCGATGGGCCTAGTTTACCAATGAGAAGAGATGCCAAAGAAATACCTTTTGGCCCACTGGAATATGTAAACTTTCAGAAGTGTGGTTGAAATGGCTAAGTATTGCTTATAATACATGATTAATTTAGTAGTATATCCATATTTAAAATCTTTCATAAAATAATGCTTAATAATCAAGAATTAGTACTTTTTTCTTTTCTCACCTATGAGTCAGCTCTTCTCAGACTCTTTATGACGCGTCCTCAGCATCAGTGTCTTCAGAGCCATGGGATGAGTCCCAGCGGGCCCCAAGCCCACCCCACCTGGGTAGTTTGAGTGTTCGCCTGGGGAATCCATGCACAGAGGTGTCCCTGGAAGTTCTGTCCCAGCCGCAGACCCACTCACAGCATCAGGACACTTGCTGTGGTTCCTTTTTCATTCCTCTTCAAGGTGTTTCCTCGTGATCTCATCACCTGTGGAACTGGCTTTACTGCCCTCCTTCCAGCACACATAGTTGTGAGGTTTTACACCCAGGAATCATTACAAGAGAATATGTTACTTTCCCTCCTTTTTTTTTTTTTTAAATTATAAATTTTACTGGGCCTGTGTAAGCATCCAAAACTAGCATGGAGTGAAGTCAAATATTCATTGTTATTTATAATAATTTAGAGAGCGCTCCATGGTAGAAGTTTCTAAGAGCTTGAAAATAAGGCAACTTCCTCTTTTTCAGGGGGAAAAAACTTGGCCTTGGATGTATGTTTCGGTCATATGTTACATATTCCATAAAGTTTTTGCAACCTTAAGGACCATTCATCTACCAGATCTAAAGCCCTAAGATCTAACATTGTTACAGGAAAGGAAAGAATTGCAGTATTAGATGGTCACTTTGTACTCAGTTCAGCAGTATCTGTGTCCACGGTGAGGGTGTCCTGCTGGGGCAGGGTCATAGGTCAGGTGACCTTGAGGCTTTTCCTTTGGCCTAGCCCTGCCAGTGATGGGGTACTCACTGTGTCACAAGGCAACCTGGCCAATTTGCAGAGAGCTCTAGTTGGTGGCAGACTCTTATGCTTAACCTTGGATCCCAGTTACACTTTTTAGCATAAACAGAGTCTACTCTTCTCTACTGGGAATCTCTTCATCTCTCTGAAAACCGCTTCTTTGCCTTCCCTTTTTCTGGCTCCAGCATCCCAGTCCTTTCAGTGGCTCCTTGGACAAAGCAGGCCCAAGCAATCGGTGTGTCAGGGCTACGGTCCGAGGCCATAGGTGGTTTGGGGCGAGGGTTCTTTGCCCTCTCTTAGGAGTGGGAGGAAGAAAGCACTGATTGGCATTTCTGGGGCCACTGGGGAAACAGTGGGGCTTAATAAGATTGTTCAACCCTTCCCTTTTTGTGTTTGAGTTTGTTCTGCGTCAGTCTTCAACTCTGCATTCACACCAAGGCAGAGGGCAAGCTCCTGTAGAACAGGGGCCGACAGCTCTCGCAGCAAATAACACAGGGAGGAAGTTCATAGATGCTTAAGTGCTCACTGAATTTGACACAAAGTTCTCACACTTCTCGTGGTAAGCCAGTAAAACATTATCCCTGATATTTGACATGACTTTTCTCAGCTCTTTGAACAGTACACGTTTGTGTTTTGTTGTGTTTCTCTCGGATTCACAGTCTGCAGAATTACTCAATTCCAAGCTGCCCCGGTGGCAGGAAACGTGTGGTGACGCTACCAAAGTGCCCGAGAAGATCATGAATATGATCGAGGAAATAAGGACCCCAAGCTCTACCCCCGTGTCCGGGACGCCCCAGCCCTCACCGATGATTGAGAGAAGCAGCATGGTAGGGATGGGTTCTCTCCAAGATTTCAGTTGTGTTTTTACTGATAGGTCTTGGGCCAAATTTGCACAAAGGACCAAGGCATTTGGTGGTGGCGATCACAGGTCCTCCCCTCTTCTAGGGCCTCCCTTGTGTCACTCTGATCCCCTTACCTTCAGATTTGACATTAGCCATGAGGT
This sequence comes from Leptonychotes weddellii, assembly GCF_054177405.1. Taxonomy (NCBI): domain Eukaryota; kingdom Metazoa; phylum Chordata; class Mammalia; order Carnivora; family Phocidae; genus Leptonychotes; species Leptonychotes weddellii. The sequence goes on along the minus strand of NC_138373.1, from coordinate 4,991,597 downwards.
GCTCAGCACTGCGTAGTGCTGTGTTCAACTCTATTATCTTTGTTTTGGAAATGTTATTGTTACTGTTTTTAATTGTAATGATTCCAACTTTGTGAGTTTATTCCCAGTGAAGGAGGCGTAGGTGTCTTAGAGAATAATTAGCAAAACTCTGGTGCCATTCATCACAACATAAGGCACTTCAGAAAAAAATAGCCACCAAAGTATTTCAAGGTAATGAAATCAAGCATTGTAGTTTGCCACTCCTTGAACCTCGGCTTTATTGCTTTTCACAAATGTGGAAATTTGCACTTGATCTTAGCCAAAAGGCCAAGAAGCGATGCAAGTGTGGGAATTTGGATCCAGTGGATAGTTTAGACACATGGGTCCACCCTAACCTCTGAAATGAAAGCAGAGATGCTAAAGACCAGTCGACAGCCTACAGAATAGATCCATAACTGCATGGGCTATAAGAGAAGGTGCTGTCAGTGGGCCAGAAACACTGAAGGAGTCTCAGAGAAAGGCAAAATCGGTGTGTGTGGAGAATCAAGAGAGAAGAAAATCTCAGCCCCGAGCACATGCAGGGCAAGACTAGCAGAGGGCAGAGCAGTGAGCTCAGAGCCAGTGGGTCTAAGAAGGGGTGGAGAATGGCACGTGGCATTCCTGTATGTGGTCGGTTCTAGACAATTCGCATCCTCTAAGCTGGTCGGTTTCTTCCACCTGTCCCACTTGTGCTAAACAGTAGGCAGCAGGGCTTTTGTCCACTGGCCGAAACTGTGTGTTCAGAGGCCAGGCACCCTCCTAGCTGCGTCCTCCCTGTCCCCACCTCACCGCAGGTAGTCTGTGATAACGAGAACAGGCAAAATACAGACTGATAAACAGGCAGAATAGGGAATGCCATACAATACAGAGATGGACAGATAACCAGGAATCACCGAACAAGTGAGGAAAACCAGTATCCTGAAAAAACACACTGAAAGAAAAAAACTTGAATAAACAATATTGGAGGCAACAGAGGCAGTAGGCAGAGGAGAAATCTTTAGAAAGAAACGAAAAGATACTACATCCCCAGGGGGAGAATCAACTAAAGATTTTGGAAATTAAAAATGATTATTCACAGTTGAAATGTCTGGGATTTGCTTCAGCATATTCCAGGCACGGGGGAAGATGGTTTAGCATATATGAAACAATATTGGCCATGAATTCATAATTGTTGAAGCTGAGTGTTGGGTACAGGGAGATTTATTGTGCTGTTCTTTCTCCTTTATACATGCTTGACATTTTTCTAAAATAGCTTTTTAAATTTTTCCCTCCCCTTTCCCTGCTCCACAAAAAAACATAAGCAAACCCCCACACCAATAGATGGGCTCATTAACAGAATGGAACTGCTTAGAAAATTAATCCAAAGAGCTCTCGCAAAACACAGAACAAAAACGGAGAGAGGATGTAAACATAATGTTAGACAGGTTGGAGATACCCAATTGTCTTCTCAAAATCATCACCAGATGTCTAATGGGGATCTCAAATTCAACTTGTCTAAAACCAGATGACTGATTTTCTCACTCATGTGCTTCTCTAGTCTTCCCCATCCAGAAAATGGCAGCTCCATCCTTCCAGTAGCTCGGGCACAAATGTGGACTTCTCTCCCTCTCTTGCACCCCCCACCCCCCCACCCCACCCCCCAGCCACAGCCAACCCCTGGGCATGCCCTGTTGTTTCCACCTTCAAAGCATAAACAGGTCCAGCCACTTCTCACCCGTCCACTGCCCTGACTGTGGTCCCTGCTGAGATTACTGTAGTAGACTCTGCCTGATCTTTAACACAGCAGCAACAGTGAGCCTGGACAAATGGAAAACAACAAAACCTTGATAGATTGTGATCAAGTTGCAGAAGGGGATAAAGAGGAAATTCTAAAAACTTCCAGAGAGGGGGAAAAATAGATTACTTACAAAGAAAAGAGGACTCCACTGGTACCAGATTTCTTGTTAGCAAAACAAGATGTTAGAAATTAATGGAGCAATGCACTCAAAAATCCTTGGAAAAATTATTTTAAATGTAGAATCCTAGGGCACCTGGGTGGCTCAGTCGTTAAGCGTCTGCCTTCGGCTCAGGTCACGATCCCAGCGTCCTGGGATCGAGCCCCACATCGAGCTTCTTGCTCCGCAGGAAGCCTGCTTCTCCCTCTCCCACTCCCCCTGCTTGTGTTCCCTCTCTCGCTGTCTCTGTCTCTGTCAAATAAATAAATAAAATCTTTAAAAAAAAAAAAAAGACAAAAATGAAAAAATGTGATATTTTTGAAATAATTCAGAGTGGGGCATTGCCATCAACCAAGAGAACTTTGTGAAGAAAGTGGAATTTAAAGCATGTTAAAACAGCCCTGGGAATCTGTATAATTCCATTGCTGTGTTACACTAATATTAGACTAATAAAGAATTTTTCACAGGTTGGGAAAGATTATGACACTCTTTCTAAATATTCGCCAAAGGTGCCCCCAGCTCCTTCAGCCAGAGCGTATACTAGTCCTTTGATTGATATGTTTAATAACCCAGCAACAGTTGGACAGAATTCAGAAAGGATAAAGAATTCAACAGGTAAGATATTTATTTTGATTTCTTTTAAAATACCTTTTTAGGGGTGCCTTGGTCGTGCAGTCAGTTGGGCGTCTGACTCTTGGTTTTGGGTCGTGATCTTTGGCTTGGGTTGTGATCTCGGGGTGTTGGGATCGAGCCCAGCCTCAGTCTCTGGGCTCAGCGGGAAGTCGGCTTGAGATTCTCTTTCCCTCTGCCCCTCCCGCTGCTCGCATTCCCCCCCAGATAAATAAAGTCTATAAAAATAGCATCGTTAAAAAATAAATAAAATACCTTTTTAAATTTTTTTACTATTTTAGATAAATGTTACCCTGAGGTAGGGAAAATAAACATCTGTGGTAGCACACATTTATAATTGCCTTGTTGAAACCTTTTTTTTTTTTTTTTTTTAGATTTTATTTGAGAGAGAGCATGAGTAGGGAGGAGGGGCAGAGGGAGAGGGAGCCTGATGTGGGGCTCGATCCCAGGACCCCAGGATCATGACCTGAGCTAAAGGCAGAAGCTTAACCGACTGAGCCACCCAGGCGCCCCTGCCTTATTGAAACTTACACTTCAAAGTAAATTAAGGTCTGGGTTTATTATAAAAGCATAAGACATTTTATAAGTGACACATTTCTTTGACAAATTCTAATTCCATATACTGATTGATGTTTATACAAAGGAAACTTACTATTGAAAGGTGTTACATTTTAAAATGGGATATAATGTACAAAAATCCTCATATTGTGTACCATATTTGGTGGCAATTGTAATAAAATTTCTTTTTCAATAAAACAAACTATAAAAGTTCACATGACAAAATTATGGTGATTGATCTTAACAGTAGGCTTAGTGTTTTTCATCATCTCTAACAGAGAACTTCATGCCTTGTGGACACTTAAGTTCTGACTGCTTAAATTTCATAACTCTATTGATGCTTTTTCAATAAATCAGGACAAGTTACTGTTTGCAGAATTTTCAGGGGGCTTTGCTTAGGCTCCGCTCTGTGTAGACAGAGTCTTTGGCACCCAGAGACCCCTCTCTCTGTGTGGGGTGTCTCAGGCCCCTTGGGTATGAAAGTCATGGCCATTGAGTCATGTGCTAGAGAGAGCCCACAGACTATAGCATTTGCAGCTGTTGAGTGAGATCCAGAGATGAGAGTTTCAGAATGGCAGTTTTGTTTCTTTGGAGTGGTAAATATCAGCTGGTGCTGGAATTGAGACAGAAACGGACAGCTCCATGCTTCACATCACGCAGGGACTGTGGCGTCAGGCCACCCACATCCCATGCTGGCCTGCTAGCTGAGATCCCGGTGAATCACTGGACGATAACTGATAACCGCTCCTTCCCTCAGAAGCTGTGAAGCATTGAGAGTGTGGACTGGCACTTAGGGAGGGTTCAGTAAACGTGCTGGTCCTCAGCGCATCCTTACTGCATTTCCAGTCTCCTCTTATTCTTTGTGGTCCAGGTCGTGGGCAGTGGCGTTTGGGTTGATGCCCTACACTGCCTTGGGGTTCGTGTTGGGAGAGGAGGGCAAGGAAAGCATCCGGCCTTCCAGTGATGCGTCATTTTGCTTCTGATTAAATCAGAGGCGGGTGAAGCTTGGCACGTACTGTGTCCTCTCCACCTGGAAAAGAGCACTTAGCCCCAAGAGCCCTGCTCGGTGAGAGACCTCAGGCTGTGGTTCTGCCTCTGCTCCTCGCGGTCCCTGCCCGTCCAGGCAAAGTCTAAATGTGGAAACAATGCGCTCGGAGCTGCAGTAGGACGAGTGCTGGCAGGCAGGAGTGGGTGGCTTTCTGGGGTTTGCTTGTTTGAACTTGTTATCAGTCCCTGAAAAGCGATCAGTGCTGCGCTCATTTTCAACAGATTCTTCAGATGATCCCAGTTTACAGCGATCAGTCTCTGTTGCAACTGGACTGAACATGATGAAGAAGCAGAAAGTAAAAACCATTTTCCCACACACTGCTGGCGCAAACCAGACTTTGCTCAGCTTCGCGCAGGGAGACATCCTCACACTGCTCGTCCCTGAGGAGAAGGACGGCTGGCTTTATGGAGAGCATGACACCACCAAAGTGTAAGTCTCAGGGCAGATGCTGTCCACACAGCAGTCAGGGCCGCCCAGTACTTCAGAGAGCTGCCATATCTCCTTTTAGTGGCAAATTGTCTTTGTGGTCACAGTAGCGTTTTTAAGTTAAGTTCATAGTTTAGTTATGGTTCTAGTTTAGTTCATTGGAGTTACTCTGTCTCGGTATTTTCTGTATGTCTGTGCATATATAGATGAATTTGGTACTTGAACAGGTCATAATGAAGTCACCTCTGAACGTAGTTTTAAATAACTCTTGTGTTTTTTTTTTTTCTTAAAAAAAAAAAACTGGATTTCTCAAGGATAATCTGCACATCAGATAGATTTTCTTAAGATTTAGCGCATAAATAGTTTAAATGCTAGCATCGTCGTTTCAACCATGAGTATGTGCACAGGCCTTACTGTGAGCTGGTTAAATTGGTTTTCTGTGTAGATTATTCAGCTATTAAATAAATGTGGAAAAAAGCCAAAAAGGTAATCCAAATAAAACAAATGCTGTATATAAAATACACATTGTGTGATGTGGTGAAAATGGACCGGTCTGCCCCTGGGCTGTCCCTGAGCCATTCCGTAGTATGCTTACCGTTCACTTGTCTGCTGCTGACCCCACAACCCGGCCTTTTTTCTCCTTCCTCACCTGTAGGAGGGGCTGGTTCCCAGCATCCTACACAAAGTTGCTGGAAGAAGATGAAAAGGAGGCCATGAGTGTGCCCACACCAAGGTAGGACCTGACTGTGGCTCCCATTTCCCAGTGACGAAAACTCACCTTTGACCTCATGTTTTTAGGCATACCAGAATTCTGTCTAGATGTGTAGCAACCCCGTAGGGAAACCTCCATTCGTGTAGGAGAGTACAAAAGGGGGACTGTTACCCACAGCTGTTCCCTTAGTCGTTTCTGCTGTGGGGACATGCCTCCAGACTCTGCTCCTCACACTCCTATCAGCCTTCTGGAACCACTGACTGCACCACCACCCCCCTCCAGGTCACTAAATCCAGGGTGACCCGTCATCACCATTACTGCTTAGGAAGTGCCAAAGTGCCTTATGCTGCTGACTAGCTCGTTTAATTCTCATAACAACCTTATGAGGTAGGTCCCCACTTTAAAATTGAGGACACTGAGGCACAGGAAGGTGGAGCCAAGGCTGGAACCCAGGAAGGTCTTTTCCACGCCTAGCTATGAATATTTATATGTGTATCAGCAGCTGTAGTTGGTTACCCCATGAGTCCTTAGAAGTGACACATCCAGGGGCGCCTGGGTGGCTCAGTCGGTTAAGCGTCTGACTCTTGATTTCGGCTCAGGTCGTGATCTCAGGGTCATGAGATCAAGCCCTGAGTTGGGCTCCACGCAGGCCATGGAGTCTGCTTAGGATTCTCTCTCTCTCCTTCTCTCTCTCTCTCTCCCTCCCTACCTCTCTAAAAAAAAGGAAAGAAGGAAATGACATATCCAAACTGCACTCCTCCTCTTTACCCTAAACTGCCTCATTCTCAGTGTTTCTCATCTCAAAGAAACCCTCTAATCCATCCAGCTGTCCCTGCAGACCTTTGAGCACCATACTCGATGCCCGCCCCCCCCCCCCCAAGTCCTGCTCCGTGTCATCTGTGTGTCCTCATCCCTGGCAGAACAGCTCAACTGCCAAGCGGCCAAGGAATAAAACTAGATATTGTGTTTATGATGTTAAATGCTGAGGATTTATTTGTTTTGTTTTTCAAATCTGAAGTGCTCAACACTTTGCTAAGGCTTTTGCTATAGTCTTCATTTTCTTATTGATCTCCTTAAATTAATCAAGAGCCAGCTCTTAATTAAGCCGGTTTTTTTGAGTGTACATTTACAAACCAGTAAAAACATTACAGTATTTTTTATATAGATGTATATTGTGTGTGTACACACGCACGTCTCATCTCCTCTCTCACACCCTATGTGATTGTTCACCTATTGCAGTTCTGGCCCTAGGATATTTAGGATGTTTGGGATTCAGATGGCAGGATCTTACATAACTTGTATTCTCTGCTTATTGGTAGCCTGGCCCCAGTGAGAAGCATCAGCACGGTGAACTTATCTGAGAAAAGCAATGTCGTCATTCCCCCACCGGATTACTTGGAATGTTTGTCCCAGGGAGCGGCTGCAGATAAGAAAGCAGATGTTTCCAAAAATACTTCTACCTTTAAAGCACCGGTGTCCCAGCCAGAAGCCACATCTCCTGTGAGTGGAACTGCAGTACAACGTGCTGTGTACCCCCACCCTGAATGGCGGTCTGGGGGTGTGGGCGCTTGTTCCACCAGGAATGAAGGTGGTGTCCCCCCGGGCGGGGCAGGCACACGCTCCTGAATCTTCTGCATTCCCACCCTCTCACAGCCACGCAGCTTCCATAACTTCAGTCCTTCTGTTTGTATTTTATCTGTAAATAGTTCGTCAGATGGTATCAGGTGTTCTCTCCTCGCCTTCGGCCCCGGCTGCAGTCAGTCAGTCTCATCACTTGTTCTGCGTTTTCTTCAATTTTCATACCGTTTCCTGAGGGAAGGCTTCAGGTTAAAAGTAACTTTACCTTTGTGTCTTCAGAAAGTGCTTACTTTGCACCAGGTGCTGGGTAAACATGGTGTCATGTACACTGTCTGTAATCCTAAACAACCCCATAAGATCGTAGGGGCCACGGGCTCCCAGAGTCCCTTCATTGCTGTGGCACCTGTGTCTCCCGAGCGCCGGTTCCCGGTGCGGGCTCTCAGGGTGCAGAGATGAACAGGACCAGTTAGTGGCTCTGCTGGAACTTACGTTCTAGTGGGGGGAAGCAGACAATGAGAAATAAACAGTAAACACAGTGATGGAAGCTGTGCAGAGAATTAAAGCAAGGTGAGGTGATAGAGGGATGGGGCGACCGCTCACATGAATGCCACAGGTTTGTGTGCAGGTGCTTACGAGGGAGCGCCCTGGGGTCCCCACCTGTGAAAGTGAGAGCAGGGGAGCAGCATTCGGCAGGGGGAGGAGCTGGACTGGGAGGGGAGCCAGGCCTTGATCACTGGCATCCAGGGCAAGAGAGCTTGAGCCAGGGCGATTTCCCAAAGGGACAGCCCAGGGCAGCAGTCCCTGAGTTTTCTTGTTGATCTGGGCAGCACGTGACAGTGTCTGCACCCCCAAGGAGGGGACATTGAAACTGAGACCTGAATGGCAAGGAGCCTATCATGTAGGGGTCGAGGAGAGGAGAAGGAGCAGAGGAGGGCACATATTTGGCATGCTCCGAGAACGAGGCTGTGATTCCAGGATGATGGAGAATCGAGAAAGGAGGGATCCGTGTTCTCATTTTTTTCTCAGGATAGATTTTACCGTTAAAGAAGGGGAAGGATGGAGAAGAGGATGGTGACCGGGAAGGCGAGAGGAGCATACGTGGCGTGTGGGCCTGGGAGCAGGGAAGTTAGTGAGCAAGAAGCCTCGGGCGCGGGCAGAGGTGCGCACAGACTGGGGAGTTCCTGCTTGAGGATGGCTGCTCTCCGTGGGGAAGCAAGGGCGTCAGCGGAGGGGGTGGGCAGAGCGAGCAAGTGTAAAGAAAGAATTTGTGAAACGGGTTCTGAAGAGTGAGAAGGCGCAAGTGCTATAGAATACGGGGTATATGGGGGATAATGCCGATGCCCATTTACGGTTTGGGGTCATGATTTTAAAGGAAGCCAGGCAGTATGGTTGTTTCTCCAGCAACTGCAGCTGCTCCAGCTCAGACAAGAAGTAATGAACTAGTTGGGGTTACCAGGTGGTGGTGCTGGGGGAGGAGCAGGGAGTTCCTGGTGTTTGTGAGGGTAGGGCTGTGGTGCCCCAGACCTTGGCATTCAGGCTGGGCCATGAACGGATCTGGAGGGTGGGAAAGGAGGCGCGGGGGAGGTGGGGCAGAACCTCTGCGAGGCTGCACGGCTGCTAGAGTGCAGTGGGAAGGAACCTGGGAGGTGAGGGTCGGAGCGTGGGCTGGACTTCTGGGGGCCGTGCGGCTGAGCTTCATGCCCAGGGCTGCACAGTGGCCAGGCGGTGCCGGAGCCTGCCTAGCCTGTGCTCTGGCCAGCTTCCTCCCAGAAATGCCCCCGGGCACTGCTGGTGGTCCACAGGCTACTTTGTTTTTTATTTTCTGGTTATTGTATGGTCCTTTCTGTAGCTCATGCAGAGGCGTCTCCCTGCTGCTCATGGGATATGTGGCTCCACAGCTCTGCCCCCATCGTCGGTACTACTGGTGGCCTTTGTTCAGCTGTGAATGGTGCATGGGTGCAGTCTCTGGATTACATGGAATGGGAACTCTTAAAAATGTGCCCTGCGTTTCATTGGAGCCTTCAGGTGTTTTAGAATATGCCTGCCTCATCATAAGCTGCAGTGTGTTCCGATCCGGGAAATGCAGGGTTTTGCAGTCTCTCTCAAAAATGTCTTTGGCTCGGGGCACCTGGGTGGCTCAGTAAGTTAAGTGTCTGCCTTCAGCTGAGGTCGTGATCCTGGGGTGCTGGCATCTAGCCCCGTGTCAGGCTCTGCACTCTGCAGGGAGACTGCTTTTCCCTCTTCCTCTCCCTCTGTGATCTCTCTTGCTCTCTCTCAAATAAATAAATAAAATCTTTAAAAAAAAAAAAAAAGTCTTTGGCTTCTCAGATAAGCACACTGTACAATACATTGTTTGTACCTTTATTATTCCAAGTTACCCCAAAACCTAACAAAAACTATTTTCAAAAGAATGACACACAGCTGTTGAAAATGGAGCTTTTCCATTCTTTCATCATGGAAGAGAAATTGCTTTGAAGGACAAAGGTATCAAGTGCTGTTTTATTAAATACCCTAGTACATGTTTTTTTTTTTTTAAAGATTTTATCTATTTATTTGACAGAGAGAGAGATAGCGAGAGCAGGAACACAAGCAGGGGGAGTGAGAGAGGGAGAACCAGGCTTCCTGCTGAGCAGGGAGCCCGATGGCGGGACTCGATCCCAGGACCCTGGGATCATGACCTGAGCCGAAGGCAGACGTTTAACGACTGAGCCACCCAGGCGCCCCTACCCTAGTACATTTTAAAACAATATTCAGACTCTTTGAAAATTATCTTAAGACATTTTGAAAAGCATAAAAATTCCTTTTGCTGGGGCAGGAAAAACAAATGCTTACACCTGGATGTCACACAGCTCCGGACCCAGGAGTACGAGGTACACCGTTCTGGTGTGACCTGTCTGTAGTGCCCTCTGCTGTTTTTGTGTGATTTCCAGCTTTTTCTTAGGGGAAAATACAAACATAATAAAAGGGGAGAGAAGAATGTCTCTCACCCCCAGCTTTGACAATTGTCAATTCATTTACCAGTCTTTTTTTTTTTTTTTTAAGACTTATTTATTTGAGAGAGCATGCACACGTGTGTGCATGTGATCGGGGAGGGGCAGAGGGAGAAGGGAGAGAACCCCGGGCAGACTCCCAAGTTGAGCGTGGAGCTTGAGGTGGGGCTCGATCCCACAGCCCATGAGATCATGAGCGGAAACCAAGAGTTGGATGCTTAACCAACTGTGCCACCCAGGCACCCCCCCCAATCTTCTTTCATCTTGCCCCTGGCCACTCCCAGATCAATTTGATGCTAATTCCAGACTTCATCATCTCATGTATAAATACCTTAAATATAATAATACCTTTTATTTTTACACAACCAAAATACCAATTACCGTATCTTTAGAAATTGACAGTAATTCCTCAATATATCATCAACCAGTCACTTCAAATTTCTGATTGTCTTATTAAAAATTGAACAGTATAGTTTGAATCTGGATCCAGGCCTGCTCCACACATTGTAATTGGTCACTGAGTCTCATGACGAGTGTTTTTGTATCTAAGGTCTCCCCATCTCTTTTTCCTTGTAACTTACCTGGAAGGAACCAGGTTATTGGCCCTGGAGGGTGGCCCCAGGCTGGATTTCGCTGAATGCATCCACATGGTGTCCTTCACTGCATTCCCCTTTCTCCTATATTCTCAACCTGGATCAGAGTCGGTATTACTGTTTTGTTTCTTTGCCTGTTTTGTTAAAGCATTTCATCGGTGGTGGTGTCTAGTCCATCCAGAGGGACACCTGTCTGGTCATCTCTTCTTTTGTGATATTAGCAGCTTTAATAATAACCACCTCCATTACTTTAAGGCTGTGTGACGTCTTCTAAGATAAAAGAATCTTGCCCCAAAATCATAGTTAACATTGAAATTATAAGTGAAAACACTGACATTTTAGGGTGCCTGGGTGGCTCAGTCTGTTAAAGGTCTGCCTTCAGCTCAGGTCCTGATCCCAGGGTCCTGGGATCGAGTCCAGCATCGGGCTCCTTGTTCATCGGGGAGCCTGCTTCTCGCTCTCCTTCTGCCTCCCACTCTCCCTGCTTGTGTGCTCGCTTGCTCGCTCGCTCTCTTCTGTCAAATAAATAAATAAATAAAATCTTTAAAAAACACAAATTTTAGCCAACACGGTCTCATTTTAGAGAACATTTTAATTTTCAATATTTTACCATGTTGGTAAAGCTTTATGATGAAAGCATTGATGCAGTTCTTACTATACTGCATTGGAGGCTCTGAAAAATCCTATTTATCAGTATGGTCAAAAATGATATTATTTAGCATTTGGCAGTTTAAATGAGATCTAACTTTATTTTTAAAGCACTTTGGCTGGATCATAATAGACTGGCAATGTAAGGAGGCTGCCCTGAAAAGTGCTGAGACTGTCTAGTAAACTGAAGGTTTGGGGCAGAGCAGCAGCTTTAGGCATGTAACTTTCTCCTGAGGGCCGGGATGGGGCTGCTGCTGGAGGTGGTCCCCTGCTCTGTGGCCACCTCGTGGAAGCCACTGCCCTTCCCACCTTGACCGTGGGTGCAGGAGTCCTTGGCTCACATCCTGTGTGCGCCCATCCGTCCTGTCCCAGGGCTGCCTCTAGGCCGAACTCCACACCCCAAGCCCTCTCCCTCTCCCTCCCACAGACCATCTTCACTGACACTAACCTGTAGTCTCCTGACAAAGCCCCAGACCTCATGGCTTCACTGGTGAATTCTAACATACATACAAAGAAGAGCTAATACTGTCCTTCTCAAACTTTTGCCCAAAAATTGAAGAGGAGGGAACACTTCCAAACTCATTCTGAGGCCAGCATCGCCCTGATACTCTGGTCAGGCCCCCTATTTCTGTCTTGCAGGCCAGACAACTTTTTTTAGTTTTTCATTTTAGCAGCCTTGAATGTTTGGTTTCATATAACATTTAAAAGCCCCAAATATCTGAAAATGCCCTTCTTGTGTGGGTTCCGATGTGATTTTAGTTGTCTTTGATTTTGCGAGTGTCCGAACAATGAATGTTGATGAACTCTTAATAATTGAGACCTTCCATATAAAAGGCGTGTTTAGCACTTCAGAGAGGTATGGAGTCAGTACCTGCAGCGAGGTCACCCAACTTGGGTAACTAATGTTTTCTGTGGCGTCAGACTACCGTGACCAACCAGACTCCTTTCTTAAACACAACCAAATGGCGTGTGACGGTGTGCCGCCTAGAAGGGATCAGTGGATCACAGACCTTCCCATTGGAATTCATCCATTGAGCATTGACTGATAAGCTACCATGGTCCAGGGAAACAGATAGGACTAAGGCCAGCCTAGGAGTTGAGTCCAGTGAACAGTGTGGTTATTGGAGCTGTGTAAAAGGTGCATGGGGCAAAGAGGCGACAGGAAGACGGGAGAGCTCAGGCTCCTGGTAAGCACCAGAGGAGGCGTCTTGGAAGCAAGCATTTGAGCCAACATCTGAAGGAAGAGCTCTGACAAAACACAGTCTTCCAGATATGCGTTCCGGGAACCGTGGTGGCTGGGTGTGGTCCAGGGCCACAGCCAGATACGTGGTGGGATGCCTAGGCCAGGAGAGAAGCACACCAAGCCAGGAAGTCTGGGCTGAATGTTTTCCTTCCTCCGTCATCCTGGGTGGTATCCACAGGTGGCCCTAGGGGTGCGCGCTGGGGCCTCATGACAGGGCAGTTGGCTGTGCGGTCGTCCAGGGAGAGAGGGCGGCAGGAGTCGTGATCAGTGGAGATGGGACAGGGTGACAAGTTATTCAAGAGGTAAGGACTGACAGAGCTAGTGACCAACTGGTATAGCCTGCTTGGGAGAAATCGTTGTTCTGTCTTTACTCTGGAAGCAGTTCTGGTTTGCTCATGTTCATGTATTTTGAAGCTTTTTTTTTTTTTGAAAATTTAATCTTGAGCTCCAGATTTTTGACATGCGAACATTAAAAAAGGACCCTCCTGGGTCCCCTCCCTCTCTGGTAGCTTTGTACTATCACTCAATAAACTTTGCTTCAAAAAAAAAAAGAAAAACATCTGCACTTAAGTTATACATGTAACTACTAGAAAACATTTGTTTGGGAGGTTCTGAATAATATAAAATAATCAGGGTCCTATAAGTATGATCGTATTCATTAAAGAAGAAGTTACTTTATGGTTTTTTAAAGTACCTACAATTTGAGAGACCCCTCTTTTCACTTTTGGAAAAAAAAGATAAAAGTTTTCTTCCATGGGTGTATTTATATATTTCATGATTTGTCTACTATATTAAACATAGAAGGAAGTGGCATTATGGTGAAGATTTTGTCTAAAACTCTAATACAGGAGCACCTGGGCGGCTCAGTTGGTTAAGCATCTGCCTTTGGCTCAGGTCATGATCTCAGGGTCCTGGGATTGAGCCCTGAGTTGGGCTCTCTGCTCAGTGGGGAGTCTGCTTCTCCCTCTCCCTCTGTGCTCTCTTTCTCAAATAAATAAAATCTTAAAAAAGTAAATAAAAAATTTCTATTACAAATAAATTGATAAATTATCCCACTCGAGACAGAAATAAGGAGGCTCTCAACAACATTTATCCCATGCACTTAAACAGATAAATGTTTTTTTTACCTCAAATGTTGCCATTTGCTGGATAAACAGATGTTGAAATGAGGTTTCCTTTCAATTCACCTGGCAGTCACAGCTGCAGGTTTAAGTTAAAGAGCAAAGTCCAAGTCTGTAAAAATGAAAATATCTAATCATGACACCTTATTTATTATAAAAATAACCCAGGGAATTTTTGTTTTGCTCGAAAGTATCTATAATTTCACTTCCAGGATGACCACTGTTAGCACTTCATTATATCTCCTTCGAGAAAACTGTAGGTGAATTTATTTAGATCGATATTTTACCCTTCCTTCCCAGCCCCCACACACAGGAGGATCGGACCATTTGCTCCCGTCAGAAAGCATTTGTGGTTCAGGCCACACCACCCTGCTGCCTGGCGGGTGGGCAGTGCGAATTGGGCCGATCCAGCTTTCTGACCTCCCCGGCTGGGAGGCCGCGGGGGAGGAGTAAGCACAGATGGAGAGCAGGAGGACCTGGAAGTCCTTCAGCTGATTGAGAAAGTTCTAAAACCTCCACGGTCCGCTTATCAGTGCCCCACCCATCTGAATGCTTGATAAGACGAATACCACTGTCCTCTGTATGCTGTTCCTGAGGAACGGAGAGGTTGCTTTTTTGTCTTTGTGGCCTGGAGGATAATGGAAGACAGTTAATAAAGGTCACAAGAAAATACTAATTGGCTTTTAAAAATCAGCAAAGGCCACAAGGTTTGAGGGCCTCCCCAAACAAGGTACCGCTGGCCATGACTCCAGCAGCTCCCTCCCCCATCACCGTCTTCAGGACATTCACTGTTCCTTATCTGTAAGACCATAAAGAGCATCTTCTCTCGGAATGAAGAGGGTAATAACCCAAAAATAAGTACACAGTGCTTCACAGATGCACAGTGAGATTAAATGATGGATTTATATTCCATTTCTATCACGGACGTGTTTTGAAGTCATATTTCAAGATCCTGAGCAAACTGCAGAAGAAAACCCCACCACTCCATCATCAGTGTGCATCCTCATGCACGTCCTCAGCTGACACCATTCTGCCAGAGGAGCTACTGCATTTCCTCGCTATCAAGTCCGATCAGGAGCTCCGAACTTAACCAAACCGAACCCCCAGGCCCCCTGCAGGGAAAGAAGAACTAGTCTTGGTAGCTTCTCGCAAGAGCAACAGGAAGCACAGGATCTAATCCTCTGGTATCAGGGCGTGGGCAAAGGCTAAGTGGAGAATTTATGGCCAGATAGAAATGTCCCAGAACTGGGCTGCCCAGGACAGTAACCGTTGAGCACTGGAAAAAATACGCAACTAAGGAATTTGTATTTATATTTAATTTTAGTGCAAATAGTCATATGGGTAAGTGGCTACTGTATGGGACAGTCGGGTGTAGAGCATGCAGAACAGGACAGTGTTCCATTGAAAAACCGGATCTAGAAGTGTGATGGTTGGGAAGCATGGAACATCACTGAGGCCTGCCTGGTAGCCCCTGAGGGCTGGGGACACGGTCCAGTCCTGGAATTTTGTATCTCAAAAGTTCTTAGGCCCAACCAGCTGATAAGTTTATTTTTCCTAAACTAAAATGTTCCTCAACTAAATGATGGTGGGGAAAGGTATGTTCTGCCTCAGCCAAATCCTGGGGTCCAAGGCAGCTGGCAAAGCATCTTAATGGTTTTATACATATTTTCTATGTACAACCATCCGTTAATGCCAGTTACACGTAGAGTTTTGTTTAAACACCAGGATTCTTAGGCTTAAGTACACCGAACACCCAGGCCTGGGAGCTGCCTACTGTAGAGTGGAATGTTCCTGAACTCACCAACCTACAGTTCTGTGGCTGCCCTGCGATGTTCTGAGATACCGACTTCCCTGAGGGGCTGGGGGGGAGGGGTCACCGGGACTGAAGCTGGAGGGCCTGCCAGGTGGTCACACTGTTCTCTGCTGTTGCTGCAGCCGAGTTGTTAACATGTGCAGAGCCAGGCTCTAAAATGCTATTGAGAAACTGAGCCCCGCACCACACACTTGCTGCTCAGACCAGGAGTGCTGCCTCGGGGAGGGGCCCGGGCGCGCCCTTACCCCAGGGCAGTTGGCTCTTCCCTGTCTGGCCTTCAGTGTCCCCATGTGAGGACTAAAGGTGTTGAACTAGTTCAGAGGTTATGATTCGGGAGATGAGCCCAGCCCACAGCGGAGGACTGGCACCAGCTGTGGGTTATCAGGGCGGGTTGTGTTGCAGGTAAGAGCTGAGCCCCAGCGGCTTCAGACAGGAAGGGAACGGTCTGTTTCATGGAAGCAGAGCCCAGAGAGGGTCAGTAGCAAGGCCGCCCAGGGCCTTCTTATCGCTCGCCCTGGCTTCTGGGGTGTGGGCTCCCCACTCAGCGTTCTCACTGGGCCACAGTCCCTGTCTCACCTGAGAGTGTCTACCTGTGGCCAGAAAACGGGCTATACTGGGTGGTCTCAGCTGACCTGACCACCATAAGCTGGGACCATGGAGTCCCCTTGAAGGCACGTGGGCACGTGGAGGACACCCGAGCAGAAATGTGGACAGTGGGAGGGGGAGTTGGACACCATGTGACAGTGAGTGCCCACTCAAGGTGAACTCGAGTTTTTAGGTTTTCTGGGGCAAAGAATCACAAGATGTGCCCCCGCTCTGCCTTTTCCTACTCAGCCGTAATCAGCGGGTTGTGGGCTGTTGCTGATCAGGCCCAAGGCCTTCACTGCCCTACGGTCCCGTGGGTAACCTGTTGCACCTTCATGACATGCCTAGCCTGTGTTGGTGCCTGGTTTCGTCACTCGATAACCTCCCGTCCTGCCGAGTCACTCCAGGCCAGCACCATGCTGGTTGCCAGGAGGGAACACAGAACACGCACCTGGCTGTGCCTACGAGCCGTAGGTTCTGGCCTTTCTGAAGTCTGAGGGAAAGCGTGCGAAACATAGTGCTGAGTCCGAGCAAGGCCCGCAGCGTGCGTAAGGAGTCTTTCTGCCGTTGCCTGGGGGACCTTGGGGAGCTCGGCGCCGCAGACGTGCGCTCGCACGGGGCCTCCGGTGCTGTGGGCCCTGCACTGCGCGTGTAGAGAGTAGAGAAGGTGGCTCCCAGTCTGCGGAGGCCCGTCAGCCCCTGCGGAGAGGCCGAGGGCCAGCAGGAGCCCTGCTGAGACGGGTCCGGCCCAGGGACACAGGACAAAGGAAGAGGGAAAGATGGGATTGGGGAGTGCAGAGACAAGGGACCCCAAGCCCCACGACCCGGCCTAAGGGAGGCAGTGGAGGGACGGGCTCAGTTGGAACATTTGGAGGCAGCCAGCGGGACAGATGGGCTTGTGGCGTCAGCCAGCACGAGGGATGGGGCTGTGTGATCAGGTTTGAGGTGGGAAGGTCCTGAAAATGCTTCTGAGTGGGATGTGCACTTTCCCCCCGATGGATCGAGGGCAGTACCACACGTGGCCTGGAGGTGCGCTTCACTGACAGAAAAGGGAGCAGGGGAGGAGGGGCAGGTTTGGGGACAGCGGGCAGTTGTGACCACAGCAGTGGGCTCAGGGGAGGTGCGTTAAACAAGGGAGAAACCTTTCTGAAAATGTCCTGTTTTTTTTAAGTGAACATTGAAGAATACCATGTAAGAAAATGGGTGACTTTTCATAAAGCAACTGCGTATAACCAACACCAGATCGAGAACTAGAACGTTACACCGACCCCCTCCCCCCGCACACACACACCGGCCCTTCTCCCAGTCCAGGCTGGCCCCTCTGGTGTGGTCCTCACACGAACCGAACGTGCAGCGTGCCCTCCTGTGGCGTTCCGTTGCTGTGTGGCGTTCACTGGATGGAAGGCGGTTGTCCCTTCTCCTGGTGACAGACGTGTAGGCCGTTCTCACGGGGCTGCTCTGAGTGTCCTGGTGGGGGATCTCTGCCCATTGCACATGCGCGCTGCTGGGACCAGCGGTGGGGGAGGCTTGCCAGGGCGCGGGGTTCACACTGGGACCCGGGTTCGGCCCGGCACCGAATGGCTTCAGGCTGTCCTAAGTTACTCTCGCCGTCCCCCCTCACAAGAGCTGTTACTTCTTGCCACTTGGCTTTTGGTGGACTGCGACGCATCTCGGCTGCCGTGTTTGTTTCTCTCAAGTGTCTGGGCCAAGTACTCGGCACAGCTCGTGAACATGTAGCTAAATTTGTTGTCAAGTTGAGTTGGGTCAGTCAGGGCTCAGGAGGCGCTCCTGGGAACAGGCCCCCACGCCTTCCCCTGGAGGGCAGCTTGCAGGTACTCGGGGAGGGTTGTGTGTCTGGGTTCCAGTTCCGGGTGCACAGAGCTTTCCTCAGACTTGAGGACGCACCCGGCAGGGAGACGGTTTGCGCCCAAGGAAAGGCAGCAAGAAGGTGGTTCCCAGTGAGAGTATCAAGGAGCAAGGGCTGTGTGCCTCTGGGGCCGAGCACATGCCTCCGAGACGCCACACCGGGGGAGTCTGCTTGGCAGGAAGTGTGCTTTCCAGGCTGGGAGGACGCAGGCGGCCTCTTCCCACCGCTGCCGGCGCTCTGAGCACGTGTGGCATTGCAGGGCAGGCATCCTGGTGCTTTTTAAATAAATTATAAATTAGCCTGTAACCGTCATAGAGTATGAGCGCTTCCCCAGAAATGGGCTTTCTCTGAGACCTGCTGGGGAAGTGCAGCACGCCTCGTAGGAAGAAACCACTTCGCAGCCATTTAAAGCCCTATTAGGATGTGCTGAGCAGAGCAGCTGCTTTGTGCATCAGTGATGAAAAGTAGACACTGAATCGGGGTGCAGGGCTGACTTGGGTGCCTCCTAATGCTGGCGCTCCCCATCGGGATGAGCCTGCTGACCTGCCGGCCCCAGGGCTCTCGGTCATGCCCTGAGGTCCTCAGAGGCACAGAGACAGCAGGTGCGGGTCTCAAGTGGCCCAGGTGCCCGCAACCCCTCTTAAACTTCGAGAGTCTGTATGTCCAGCACCCCGGAGGAGCCAGGCAGAGAGCCCTGACCTGGGCTTCCGCCTCCAAGGATGGCCTTCGACTCCCAGGCTGGCAACAGGTGGTCAGAGGAGCTGTCTGGTCAGCGGTCACAGGAATCCTGGGAGCTTTCAGGACGGTCAGGTCTGGTGTGGCGGCCTGTGGCTCGGACGGTGTTACACTGCCCTCTCCTGGGCGCCGCCCGGAGAATTAGCCCCACAAGCTGGGGCCAGTGAGTTCTTGAACAGCCAGAGCAGATATACAGCAATGTAAAGCCTGCAAGCTTACAGAATGAAGGACAGAAGGTGCATACGCCCCCCATGGTCCCTGGCCACACTGGGAGGCCCCCAAGTCCTGGGCTCTGGCGGTTCCTGAAGGCAAAAAACAGTGTTGGCATTGTTCCCTCTCCCCTCGCCTTCTGGAACTTCCTACCAGAGCTCTGGCCAGCTGTCGGCACCAGTCTGTGGGCACCAAGACCCAACAAGGTCTTATTCTTACTTACTGTCTTTTGATGGCATCATTCAGGATTGGGCTCCAAAACCCACCTGCAGTCACTACACGTGTGCAGCCGAAGGACCATTGGTGAGGAGCAGCCCGTCCCAGCCTCCCTCAAATTCTGAGTCGTTCCAGCACTTGTGAGGGTCCCTCCCTGTCTTAGGTTTTCTGTTCTTGTCCTTACTCTTTAAGTGACTTTAGACACATTGAGATGGTCTCAAATGGACAGAGACTGGGGGGCGCTTTTTAAAACCGGCATTAGCCATATGTGGAGTCCCTTGTGCTTTAGATGGCTTTACCTTCAGGTCTTATTAAAAATGTCCCAATTTCATGAGCCTTCCATAAACTTCCATCTTTATCTATTCTTCACAGAACGATGCAAATGGAACAGCAAAGCCTCCTTTCCTCAGGTATGTTGACCTTTGTCCGTGGGGCCTGTGCAGCCCAGGCGGCCCATCCCTGAGAGGCCTCGGGCCTGTGGGGTCTGAGGAGGATGCAGCCACCCTGTTCTCATCAGGCTGGGGAGGAGGGCCTGGAGGCTCTGCCAGCGTCTGCCCGGGTCCCAGAGGGAGGAGGCCTGGTCACAGGGGCGATGGGCAACTGAATCCAGACCCTGTCCTAGGTGGCTCTCCTGTTACAGCATCTACAGCTCTGGAGAGTTCTGTAACTCAGAACTGCCACAGAGAAACGTTCATGTTCACAAAGTGTCTGGAATTTTTTATAGAAGCCATAGATTTTCACAGTGAGAAGAGTAGTTCGTGGCTCTTTTAAAATCAAATTTCCATCTCGTAGTATTTCTGTAGCCGTGTTTTTCCTCCCCCTGCAGCGGAGAGAACCCCTTTGCTACCGTGAAACTCCGACCGACGGTGACAAACGATCGCTCAGCGCCCATCATCCGATGAAGGGAGGGCCCAGGAGCTCCAGTTCCTCCGTTAAGTTCTCACTTGCAAAATGATACAAGTTGTTTGACGTGCTGTAACTGTTGTAAAGCTTCGCCAAAGGGTGCCTGATTTTAACTGTATTCTACTTGAGCAAATCAATGCATTCTCTCAATTTAACATAGTTGTGTTGATACATTTCCATCTTTAAGAAGATGAAGAATAGTTTAGTTACCAACTCAGTCATTTAAAAATCTGTTCATCAGAAGACAGTAAATTTGGTTCCAATCCTTACTGTATCATTTTTAAAATATTCTATGATTTTTTTTTAATAGCCAGAGTAAGGGATAGTCTATGCTTTCATGACTGGGTTTCTGCACCTGAATGCAAAGGAGACCACAGTTTTATTTTATAAAGCATGTGCTCTTACCTAGCATTATGACATTTATCTAAAGGAAATGATGTGTAAATTTGCATCTTAGAATGCAAATCATAATTGTAAGCAATATAAATTATGAGACTATTATATAAAATTTAATTTTTAATTTAAAAATTTTAAATTGTTTAATCAGATGTAGAGTTACCTAAGATGGAGGAATCCCCAAGTTTCCTTCGGTTTAGACATACCTGAAGAGCGTGCAGACATTTTGCCTGACCCTGTCACAGCCATGGTGTTTAGTACTCGAATAATCCCAGAGCTATTGAGTTTAGTAGTTTGGAGTTACGAACTCCCCGACTCAGTGCAGAGAAGACACCAGGCCTTGCTGCACGTGGGCCTGGCTCAGAGCATCACACATGCGTGTGAGGGCCCCACGCGAGTGACCCCAGGGTGTTCTCGCTATGCTCGTTGATCGAAGCTGCCTCCCTAGCTAGTGTACTTCATTTCTGAAATCAGGTACTGACCCCCACTCCCGCAAAGAGCATGTAGATAGCCAGGACCTGAGTGTTAGTGGCTGGGATGGGAAGGTCTGCATTTCATCTGAGACCTGCCATCACAGCCTCAGAACTGGGAACTCTGAGCCAGTGGCCGAGTTTACGTCTGGCTGCCAGGGACTGGGCCCTGTTTTGGAGGAGTGCAGAATCAGGACGCACACCCTGGCCATTCACTGTGTGTGGGCGGAGAGGGCCTCATTTATCACAGCTCCGTTGGTCTCGCCATAAATATGAACATTTTTCTATAAACTTGAAAGTGGTCATGGTCAAATGCAGGTAAACCACTGGAAGCGTGTGACACCTCACGTTCTTGGTCCTGTCCTGGCTGCCAGGCGAATCGGGCGACCCCGAGGGCTGAGGAGTCAGACCTACGTGAGGGTCTTCCAGGCCGAGTTGGCAAACAGCACACCTGTCCTGAGAGAAGACGCTCCAGCCAATAAAGAAACCACAGTCCCATCTCGTTCAGCGGTCCCTGCTTCTCTCAGCATCTGAGTAAGAGGAGGGTTCGTGGCAGCTCAGTATTTGCAATGGGGGGGGGGGGGGGTGAGGCCTCCCTGACCTCCAGAGCTCTGCTCTTCGGGATCCTCCAGCTTTGTTACAGAGACTCTCAGGTGCGGTCTCTGCGGGCTCGCTTGGCTCGCCCGACCTGGTCTCGGCCTTCACAGACGACTGGTGGGCACTCGCCTGCCTCACCGAGGAGGGGAGGGCTTAGCTCAGGTCCTGGGCACAGAGGTGCGTGCTCTGTAAGTAAGTGTCAAGGTATTAGGTTTCGTTATATTAATAAAAATTTGGAAAGCACACTCTTGAGCTCTGTCTGCGGAGGACTAAGGAGCTGGATGCTGCTGAAGCCGGGCGATGGGTGTGGTGTTTTGGTCTTATTTGGTTACGGAAGATCTCAAACATGTCCACGAGTTTGTTTATACGAGTAGCAGTGTGCACACCGAGTAAACAGAACCAGGTAAACAAGGGTATGAATCTCATTTATTTAAAACAGTATTTCTCACCTTTCTCAAACTGAAGACTGCAAAAAATAAAAGCAGTGCTTTATTGAGCTGTCATTCACCCCAGAGCAGTGCCGCTGTGTCCCCACGCTGTGACCCCTGCGCCCACGAAACTGCAGCTCACG
>NC_138373.1:4945249-4969235 GCF_054177405.1 Leptonychotes weddellii | reverse complement strand
GGCGCCCACCGCGCCCGGCCCCGGCTCCCGCCCGGACTCCCGCAAGGACTCCCGCTCCCGCGCCGGCTCGGACTCGCGCGGACGCCCGGACCCGGCGGCGGGACCCGCTCCTCGCGGGCGGCGGCGTCGGCTGCGGGGCTGGGCCCCTCTCCGAGGCGGGCGCCGCGGGCTTCCCCTCCGCGCCTCCCCCCGGCCAGTCACAAGACCCGGGTCACGTGGCGCGGCTCCCGGCGGGGGTGCGGCGCGGGGCGGGGCCGGCGCGGCGTCTTAAAGGGGCCGCGCCCGCCCCTGGCCCCCCGGTCGGCCGCTTGTCGGCCTTGACCCCGCGCTCTTCCTCGGCCCAGTTCCGCGGCCCCACAGACCGCTGCCACGAGGAGACTCCGCGCCACACACACGACTACGAGGAGATGCCGCACGGGGGTCTCGACCTTTACGGCCCGCGGACTCCGCCCCTTCCAGCGCCTGGGCCCGCCCCACCCATCTCCCAGCGGAGACCCCTTGGCCCGGGGGGAGATCCGATCGCCCGAGCCCACTCACCACGGGGAAGGGCAGGAGCCCGGGGCGTCCAGGAGGGGCGAGTCCCCCGGCCGTCTCCTGGTTGTCACCGCTTCGGGGCAAAGGGGCCGGGGGCTCCGCGTTCCGAGCGACCCGGGATCCCAATCAGGGCGGCGGCCCGGGGCAGTGGAAGTGCAAGCTCCTGCAGGAAAAAGCAGGGCGTGCTTCTCAGCCTTGCCTGCTCGCGCTCAGCTGATGTTCATTCCCTCGGTTTTCTTCTTGATGAATTAAATTAGGTGATTTCTAGGAGTTGTAGCCGCTGATTACAAATAATTCCCCGCTTGGGGACAAAACCCTAAATATTGAGCACCTACTTCGTGACAAGCACCGTCCCTCCCTCGTTCGTCGGTTTTGCTAATCGTCACAACAACCCGGGAGGTACTTAATAGTTCCAGTCTACAGCCCGGGTACCGAGGCTCAGGCAAGGGGAGTGGCCTAAACTTGACGCAAAGACCAACCGCTAGGTCGGGTTCCCTCGGCTTCAGCGTTTTTATTGCTGCCCGCTAATGCTTAATGGGCTTGTAATAAAACTTGGAAAAGAAGGATCTAAAAGCTTAAAGCCCCTCAAATTTGTAGCTCCTCTAGGACTTTCCAGGGCCTTCTGTAGCATTTGGTGTTTCATGTGACCTGCAGATTGATCTAGCATGAGGACTAAGGACATCTCAGACCCCACCTTATTTTTAACTTTTCCTCAGAGACCATCTTATCCCTGGGTTACAAGTTTAGCTCCTCAAAGCCCATCTCCTATACTGGTCATCATCATCCCAGCATCCTGTGGGGGAGAAATGAGGGGCGGGCCTGACTAGCATTAGGGGAGAGCCAGGTCAAGAATGGAGACTGGGGGGCGCCTGGGTGGCTCAGCCGGTTAAGCGTCTGCCTTCGGCTCAGGTCGTGATCCCAGGGTCCTGGGATCGAGCCCCGCATCGGGCTCCCTGCTCCGCGGGAAGCCTGCTTCTCCCTCTCCCACTCCCCCTGCTTGTGTTCCTGCTCTCGCTGTGTCTCTCTCTGTCATATAAATAAATAAATAAATAAATAAATAAATAGATAAATAAATAAATAAATAAATAAAATCTTTAAAAAAAAAAAAAAAGAATGGAGACTGGACGAGAGTGGCCAAGGACTTTGTGGCCAGCAGGGGTCCTGGCCTGAGAGAGAGATGGCCCCACAGTGTGAGAGCCCCACCAAGGAAGAACAGGGGTGCATCCCCAACCTCACCAACCAGGGAAAAGTGGGCTTGGGTCAAGCCTGCTGACACCTGGGCAGCTGTGGACACCCCAATGGGCCCCCATCCTTCCCCACCTTGCAACTGCTCATGAGGTAGCTCACCTATTGGACCAAAGGTAAGTTGGCTGATGTCCCTTCAGTTTCCTGGTTAATTTTCCCTTCTTCATGTGCCTTTGTTTACTAATTCAAACTCCACAAAATCCTTGGCCTCTGGCTCCCTTCTCCTCCAATAATTGATTCCCCCCCACCCCCACCCCAGCGGTGTCCCCTAGCTTGGAAATCCATGTTCATGAATGAGGGCATGGCTTGGGATTTCCCAACATCACTTTGGTGGACATCGCTCACAGACACAAAATAGGTCCTGCCCCTTCATTCAGGAGCACGCTGAGTGTGACCTGTTATCCTGGGTTCTTCCTTGAAAGGCCTGGGGGGGGCGGGGACAAAGATGACAGGCCGGGGACACACAAAAGAAGCAGTGTGGTAGGGAGTCAGACAGTAAACTCACAATGGCAGTGCAGTGAGGTATGTGCGGTGAGAGGGTTAGGGGTGCCCATGAACCCTGGGTGCCCTAAGAGGACCAGGGCAGAAGTCCCATCTAGAATGCCAGTGGTGACTTGGCCCAAGGGACCAGGGGACCAGCATTCCAGGTAGCATGAACTCCCATCCCAAAGAGCAGCCCACTGCCTGCCAAGGCTGAGTCACTTGGTGTGATCCGAACCCTGAGAGGGTCTCCAGTAAGCAAGGGTGGGGCTGGCCAGAAGAGGTGGGGCCCAGATGCTGGAGGTGAGATAGCACCCCGTTAGAGCTTACAGCAGAACTGCCAGAGTTTAAACAGGGGAGGAGCAGCATCAGATTTGCACATTAGGAAAAAATGGCTTTGGCAGCAGTGTAGAGGGTAGTTCAGAGGCAGGGAATCAAGGAGGGAGGGACAGCTGTGGAGATGGAGAGGAAAGGGGAAAGAGAGGTCAAGAGCCCATTGAGACTTGGTCACCTCCTGGACGGATGTGGAATAGGCATGATGCTCAGGTTTCTGGCCCAGGTGACCATGTTGCCAGAACATGGGCATGAACCAGAAGAAGCTGTCTGGAGGGGACATGTGGGGAGGCCAGGCCCAGACAGGCTGACTCTGTGCATGCATATCCCGAAGAAACACCTAACCAAAGGAAGGCTGTGCAGGAAGAAAACTACGAAGCATTAGCCTTATGATAAAGATGAGACAATCTGAGTGGCTGACAGCCGATCACCCACTCAACAAGTATTTATGGAGCACATACTCTGCCCAGGATGCAACAAAACTGGCAACATCCTGCCTCGTGGAGCTACACTCCAATGGGGGTGGAGGCAGTCATAGAAAGTGGTGAGTGCTATAGGGAAGAAATGAGCAGGGTCAAGGGCTTGGGGGTCAGGTGGCCAAGGCGGTGCAGTGGTGTGGGATCCTGCATCGGTGTTTGGAGTGGGCGCATCGAGAAGGTGAGCAGAGCCTGGAGGGAGGTCAGAGTCAGCCGTGAGACCAGAAGGACCAGCTTCGGTTTGTTTACTTGTGCTCTGAGGGGAAGGAAGGTAACAGCATGTGTATATCTTGGTGGGAACGATCCTCGTAGGAAGAGGGAGGATATGGGAGAAAGAGGGGAGAAGGGGCCCCGTGCTGGGATCCCAGCGTCACCCACAGAAATGGGAGAAGGTGGAGCATGTGGGAGCATTCTTCTGAATGCTTCTGTTTTCTGTATGACACAGGAAGCAAGGTCAGCAGTGAGACTGAGGATAGGGGAGGGGTGCTGGGGTTCCAGGAAAGAAGAGGAAGTGGGGAAGTTACCAAGGAGAATGGGCACTTGGCGAGGCTAGAGAGTCAGGATTTGACCACACGGCAGTGTAAGAGCTGACCGAGACCAGTGATGCTACTTCAGAGCGGGACCAGGAATAATCTCACCTATGTTACAAAAAAGAGATGAGCCCCGAATGGAGTCACTTGTGCTCAGCCCCATGTCAGCAAACCAAGACTTAATACCCAGCCAAACTGCAGTTTCAGCCCTTCCCAGGAGTGCAGTTTTAAACCAGTCCATCTGGAATTCCCTGGCCAGCGGGTAGTGAGGTGATCCACCTGACAGAACCCTTCTAACCCCTTAGAGAAAGCGATCTGCTCTCTCCTTGCCCTGCCCCCTTCTGCCTACAAAAGTCTCCCATTTTGTGCAGCTCTCTGGAGCTCCTTTCTATCTGCACGATGGGATGCTGCCCCCTTCACAAGTCACTGAATACAGTCAATTTGATCTTTAAATTTACTCAGTCGATGTTATAAACACCTCAGTTCTTCCTCGGGGCCAACCCATGAAGTAGGCTTGGACGGCCCCGAACTGCTTGACTCAGGTCCTGTAACTTTTCCAAGGTCTCCCAGCCAAGAAAGGTGGATCTTCAGATCCCACATCAGCATTCCTGCCACTAGTCATCCCGGTACCCTGCCTCCACACAAAGTGCACGGGAAAAGCCAGCCACTGCCGATTTTACCAGAAATACACTCCGATTGAAGAGTTGGAACATACCTTCCTCTGTGCACATTTTTCAGATAGCTGAAATTCTGCATGTTCATATCACGCAGACATTGATTTTTTTTTTTTTTTAGTATTGCCACGTCCATAAAAGTGAGAAAATATGACTTTAATTGCTATGTGTACAGGTCTTTGCTGGGAGCGCTCTGCAGGGGACCTGGTCAGGCCGTCCACATGCTGGCCCCTGCCTGGGAGGTGCCACTGTCCTCCAGACCTTGACAGTCACCAAGGACTCTCCTCAGATGTAGCCAGAGGAAACTAAACAAGGATCCATGTCCTTTTTTGCAGACTGCTGATTACCCATCATGTGAGTGTCTTGCACATTCAGGAAACTAGCATCTCACATGGTTGGGATTGTGGCAAAAAAAAAAAAAAGGCAAGCAGCAGTAAATATTTCAAAATCCAAGGCTGTAACCAATTACAAGCGCCTGGCTCAGAGAAGGTGCTCACCAAATATTTGCTAAATGTTTATCTTAGATGAGCACTAAGTTTTAAGTTTTATGGTAAGCCGGTGGTAAGCCTTATAATTCTACTAGGCAAATATTTCTAAATATTTTATAAATTAAGTACATATGTTTCTATGCAATACAGGTGACAATTTCACGCTGGGTCACAGGGTAATTCTCATCTATATATGTATATATTACCATATTTAATTCCATACTACGCCCTTCATTCTCTAAGAGGTGGTCCTTGCTCCGTAGGTCTACCCGGTAGAACACACTCATGCAATGACACATAAAAAATGTCTAAGTCAACATCTTCCAGCAATTCTCACAAGAACAAAGAGCAAATTCTGGATAGCAAATTTCTAGCTAAATAAGTTTCCAAGTAGCTATACCCAAAACCCCTGAAAAGCAGCTCAGTATTAATGGATGTAACCAATGTATCTGGACTAATAATGGGCAAAAACATGGCAGTCAAACATGTCTGTGGCAACCACATGCAAAATTAACTTAACGCCTTTATCTCTGCCATATGCAGAGTAACCGAACAGGGTGCTTTTCCAAGACTTCTTGATTGGGGGCAGGGGGGCGTCCAAAAAAACTGTAGCCAAATTCTCTCTCTCTCTCATGGATGTTGACGGCAGCACTCAGAGGAAGTGGGCTGACGTTGGAACAACAGCTGGTTGCCGTCCAGATTTCTACAAACTGAGAACAGCTCTTGTCTGAGCTCGTCACTTAACCTTTGTAAGCCAGGCTCTCTTATACTAAGGCTTCAAGCATCCTCTCGAAACTCTAACAATGTCTCCTCTGTGGGGGCATGTCTACCTTCTCATCTTCCACAACGACAGTATCACCATTTCTGAATGGAACTGACAGGGAGAAACCCAACCTTTGTCATGCTGTTGTGTGTTGGGCACTGTGTGGGGATTCAGATCAGGGCCAGGACATGCAGATTTTATTTCCCCCAGTTGACATATAAGGAAAGCACCTCTCTCTCCACTAAGTGAGGCCCACTGTGGGCCGGGATGGTGCCTTCTCCCTGTCTCCCCAGTGCCTGGGACGGTAGGTGCTCAAAACTGCTGACCTTGCCCAAGTCATGTGGCTGGTAAGGATTCAAACTTAGATCCTCCGGCCTCCAGAATTGAGCTCTGGCCCATAGACCATGAAGTGCATTCCCCTTCAGGCTAGAAGTAGGTCTGGATCATTCCAGAAAGCCATTCCTGGTTTTAAAAAGCCAAGAGTGCCTAGAGTATAGGGAAGATGCCCATGAAGATGATTGATGCCCTTTGGGATCTCAGTGGTTTTCGTGATTATAGAGTATCATTCAGGGGGGGAAAAAAAAGTACCTTTTCTACCCTCTCCCAGAGGTCAATGAAAGTTACTCAGATTTGCAAAAGGTATTTCCTTTTGAAATCTGTCACCATTGTTTAATTCATGACAGTAAAGAGAAACCAAGGTGAGCTTGTTACCATTTACCAGAGCACTGAATTCGGTGACAACTGGGACTCTTCTGTGGTTGGGGGAAAGCAAACGACCACTCCCAAGCTGAGATGAGAGGTCACCTCCTTGGGGCCACGAGGGACCTCTGTGAGCTGCCCCAGATGATTTTTACAGCCCCTGGCAGGGCCTCCAAGGCCTCCTTCTCTCAGCCCTTATTCTGTTTGGCCAGTGACACCCAGAACTTGGTTCTTCTGCAAGCTGCAGAGTGAAGCAGAAGAGGCGGAGGCTTTGACGTGGTTTCGTGAAGGAGCTTTGTGAAACCAGCCAGCTTGGAGGGCTGAGCGGGCTGAGGTCCCCAGGAAGAGAGGCCACCTCTGCTGAAGGCCCCTCCCCATCCTCAGCCCCTCCCCTTCTGGCCAGCCCGCTCCGCCCTGCCCCGGGGCCCCTACCTGCTGCTTGCACCGTTGTCATGGCTAGCTTCAGGGGGCTGCTCCTGGGCGCGGGGACGGAGCCTGAGGACCGGGCTGGGAACAGCCCCCTTATGCTCCCGCAGAAGACAGGCAGTGGCTGACATGAAGGAGTGATGGAGGAGAAGGCCCCCGGGGAGGAGCCATCGCGGGGCTGGAGGGCCCAGGAGGAACCAGGCAGGGGACAGAATGCAGCCTCACAATCCTTCCGTGTTCCAGGATTCTCAGGTTCCAAGCATGGAGTCCCACCACTAGGAAGAGGCTGGAGGTACCACCCATGGGATTTTGCCTCTGGCAGTTAAGGCGAAGCCCATTTAAGACCACTGCCAAGGGCATCCTGGATCAAACCCACGACTTAGGAGAGATAGGAACTGTAGGGCTAGCCAGGTAAGGACAAAATGTGACCGGCACCAAAGACAAAGGCCAGTGTTGGGTTTTGTCCTGTGTCCCTGGAAACTGTCGGTAGGGACAGGTGCAACAGGGACGGTAGCCTGAGCCATGAGGCAAGAACAGCCCCCCGAATTCCAGGAACCAAGCACCCTTCAAAACCATCATTCATTCATTTCTGTGGGTTGTTTCCCTGACTTTCCTCAGCTGAGTTCCTTCTGGGGTTCCAACGTAGACCTAAGAAAAAGGGAAACGTACTCTATACCTCAGCCAGGAGAAAGTGGGTACCCAGGAGCTGTGCATAAAGCTGGTGTCAGGATCCCGAAAAGCAAGGCCTGCTGGGAGAAGCCCCGCAGGGCCCACTCTGTCCATGGTGGGTCCTGTGTTCACTGGTCACCAGCACTTCAGCCTGCTGCGGGCCAAAGGCTGGAATGGGTGTGAAATGTGCTCGTTGCACACCACACACCACACTGCCCGAGGCACTCTGTTTTCAAACCTGAGCTCTTACCTGAAGTTCCCATCATCACAGTGAGCAAAACCGGATAGTGGAGAATAATTTGCGGTCGGTGATGCTAGCCATAATGCAACCCTTAGTCCTCTTTAGTTTCAGAGAAGCCCCCCCGGCCCCAGTGAAAACACATCCCCCTCCGATATGCCTACACATCGGAACCAAGACCTTATATAGGTCCGTCCTTTGTAAGAAACCCAAAAAACAGCCTTACTGAGCTGTAAGTATGAGGTCTTTCTTTTAGAGGGGACACAACCTTCTTGTCCATCTCATGGCTACTGGTCCTGGCCTCTGTCACCTCCAGGCCCCCCGAGGGTGTCCCAGCCTCTAGTCCCTCAGGGCACCCTTGCCACCAAGCATGGGAAGAATCACCCTTCAGAGCCACTGTGCTCAGCGTCCCCAGACAGGGTTCCTTGCTTACACCCAGCCGTGGTAGCCCAGTGCCTGCAACACAAACCCCCGGCTCTCCGGGGTATCGGCCAAGAGCTACGGCACCGTGGGCAGCATGCTCTACACCGCTGAGTCCTTCCTTCCTCCTTGGGATTCCCACGTCGCTCACTTGGCACATTCTCCTGGCAACCTGAGTTGATTGGTCTTGTTACTGTTTCCGAGAGTCAGCGAGGTAGGGCGGGCTGCCCTGCAGTTTTCTGATTAAGCACACAGGCTCCAGGAGGTCAAGCCGTCCGGATTCCAGGCCTCCGTTTCCTTGACCTACTAACTTGGAGCCCGCCTAGGGCTCAGTTTCCTCACCTGTCAAATGGGGTAAGAACTGTAGCAACCTCATCGGATTTCTGTGAGAGGTGAGTGCGTGTGTGCGACACTGAGTGAGCGTCAGGCATTGTGCGTGGTCTCTGTCTCCGAGCACTGGGTGCTGCCCAGAACCTTGTACAGGAATTTGCACATCAAACATTGACATCAGGTTAAAAAAACAAAAAACAAACAAAAAAAAACAGTCCCTCAGCCCCCACACGTATCACAGTAAAGGGTTTGGAGCAGATCTCGTCATCCTTTCCCAGGAGTTCTATGCATATGTGATTTACTAGGGTTGACTTTTCCCCCTTGTGGACACTCTATGTTTTGTTGTGCAATTTGTTTTTTTTTTTCTCACTTGGAGATCTTGGCACCTTCACAGAGATGCCCAGGGCCTCTGTCCTCTTACTACAACAGAAAAGATATCCTTGTCTGTTGGAAGGCCGGGCCCCACACTCAGATTCCGGAACCCAGATCTTTCCCGAGTTGACTAGGTTCCTAACTGTCCCGGGGCATCAGGCATGAAGAGCACACCCACACTCCCTGTACTTTTTTCATGTTCAGTGTAAGCTCTTATGAACCAAATTTTACAATCTTTCTTTTCACATCTAAAACACAACCACAAAAAAAGTAATTCTCTTCAACAGCTTAACCTGTAGTTCTAAATGTGGCATGGTTAATTATTGCAAACACCTCAGACAGCACAGAAGGCATGGACTAATTTCTCAGGCTAAATATCAACATCATCTTCATGATTTCCTTTACTTTTTAAAAAACTATCATTCTAGGAGCGCCTGGGTGGCTCAGTTGTTAAGCGTCTGCCTTCGGCTTAGGTCATGGCCCCAGGGTCCAGGGATGGAGCCCTGCATCGGGCTCCCTGCTCTGCGGGAAGCCTGCTTCTCTCTCTCCCACGCCCCCTGCTGGTGTTCCCTCTCTCGCTGTGTCTCTGTCAAATAAAATCTTTAAAATATATATATATATATATATATATATATATGTTTGCCTTATTAGCAGTGGTTTTGTTCAAGTTTTTTTTTAAGATTTTATTTATTTGAGAGAGTAAGCGAGAGCAAGAGAGCACAAGCAGGGGGAGGGGCAGGCAGGAGAGGGAGAAGCAGGCTCCCCACTGAGCAAGGAGCCCGATGTGGGACTCGATCCCAGGACCCTGGGATCATGACCTGAGCTGAAGGCAGACGCTTAACGGACTGAGCCACTCAGGTGCCCTGCCTTGTTAGCATTGTATTAAAATTAGCAAGGCCTCTAGAAATTTTATCGCCCAGAAATGAAGGACTGAATCTTCACGGTGATGTCTTCTCTTGAGGACACTTGGGTGACGTACTGCCTACCTGGGGACGTGCTGTGAAGCCCGCTCACTACCTGGCTTGTGTGTGAGCACTGGGGCAGGCACGTGCCTGCTCTCATGAATAATCACCAGCACTGACTGTTCCTGCTTCTTCTGGGGCCACTGGCTTTGTTCCTTGGTCCCATGCATTTAGCTGTTTCTACTTACACTGACAGAAACAAGTACAAAGCATTGCTTTATCATCAGGGGGAAATCAACACACACACACACACAAATCTGTATGTGTATATATGTATGTCAGAAATCTACTGTATTCATTTTCTACACTACACATATTTAGCAGCTTAGAACAATGCACATTTCTTATCTCACAGTGTCTGTTGGTCAGGAGTCTGGGCACGGCCTCGCCGGGTCTTCTGCTCAGGGTCTCACAAGCCTGCAACCAACGTGTCGCCAGGCTGTGTCCCCACCTGAAGTGTGAGTGGGGAAGAACTCATTGCTGGGCTCATTCGACTGTTGGCTGGAAACATTTCCTTGCAGCTGACGACAGAGGGCCCCAGCTCCTGACTGGCTGTTGGCCGCCCTCGGATCCTAAAGGCTGCCTAAGGTCCCCTGCCATGTGGCCCTCGCCAGAGGCCCTTCACAACATGGCTGTTCGCTTCTGCAAGGCCAGCAGGAGCGAGTGTCTAGCCTCAGAAAAGCCCAAGTCCCTCTTAAAAGGGCTTTTATCTAATTAAGCTGAGCTCACCCAGGATCATCTCCCTTCTAATTAACTCAAAATCTACTGATTTGGGACCTTAATTACATCTGCCAAATCCCTGCATCTCTGCAGTATTCTACTAGCTAGAGGAAAGTCACAGGCCAGCCCACAACAAAGGAGGGGACAGAGGGGGCAGAGATCATGGGGCCACCCTGGGGTCTGTGTCCACACCTACTTAATGAAAGCAGCGGACATTAAGCAATCTCTTACCTTCTGCACTTACAACTTAGTAACGCATCCCTTGGGCTTCATTATGAATGCACGGCTCTGCCCTAACCCCATCGGCCCTCTCCCTCCAGGCTCTCTGAGCTCACTGTTACTCAGCCTCGTGTCTCCTGGACTCCAGCCACGCTGCCTCCTCGCCGGTCCCGGGCTGTTGCACGTGACATTCCCGCTGAGCGCGCCACTCATGTCCTCACTCCTTTATTCAGGCCCCTGCTAAGATGTAGCTCCATCAGAGAAATCCTAAAACTGCACAGAGAGGCAGGAGATTAGGGATGACAACACAGGCTCTGGGGCCAAGTGCCTAAAGGTTGAATCCCAGCTGCCTCTGGGCAGGGTGACCTCCCCAAGCCCCAGGGTCATCCTTGGTCAAGTAAGGACAACAGTCTGGGCCCACAGAGTGGCCTGGCTCATGCACCTAATTGTCTAAGTCCCTCCTTTCCACCTGCACGGAGAGTGGACTCCTGCGTGGTTTCGGGGCCAGCTTACCTGCCTTCTTGGCTGCCCAGAGGCCCTGGTCAGGGATCCCACCCTGCTCTGGTCCTTGGTCCTGGTCCTTTTAGGTTTCTGGAGAAATTTCCTTTATAAATTTTTTCTCAATTTCATTACCTTTGGAGCAGGAGACATACTGGCCGCCTATAGAGGCCTCTCCATATCTAAATCAAATACATTCTCTCTCCCGTTTCTCCAAATCACTTCCACCACCTGCCCCACCTCCAGCCCCTCTCCAGCATTTACTGAGTACTTACAATGCCGAAAGAACTATACCACACAGTGAAGTAGCTTGTCAAACAACCCCAAAGTTGACGTTCCTAAAGCTTCCTTTAATTGATGATTTTCATCATTTAGGGATAAAGAGTGATAATAACTGCAAAATATAAATTGGGAAAAGATCATAGAGCACTTCACCCTTAGAACATACACTTGGAACTACAAAGGAGGACTAGAAAGAGGAATTCAGGAATTCCATAATAAGACCTTACGTTAAAGGCAGCATAACATACAGCTAATTTTTTTTTACATTGATTAATTAACTGATTTTAGAGAGAGCATGAGCAGGGGGAGAAGCAGAGGGAGAGGTCCAAGCAGACTCCGTGCTGAGTGCGGAGCCTGACGCGGGGCTAGATCCCACGATCCTAAGATCATGATGTGAGCGGAAACCAAGAGCCAGACGCTCAAACAGCTGAACCACGCAGGTGCCCCCACCTGATGTTTTAAGAGATTAGAGCAGGAGCCTGGAGTATTTCTCTTTGTACCTGCACCCACACTGTCCTTGGCCTGCTGTTGACTGGCTTAAAAATAACTCAAGAGCTGCTGT
Organism: Leptonychotes weddellii; assembly: GCF_054177405.1. Classification (NCBI taxonomy): domain Eukaryota; kingdom Metazoa; phylum Chordata; class Mammalia; order Carnivora; family Phocidae; genus Leptonychotes; species Leptonychotes weddellii. The sequence goes on along the minus strand of NC_138373.1, from coordinate 4,957,315 downwards.
TGGGACTGATTCTTGTGGTGACCTCAGCGGGTTCCCGTCTGCAGCCCCTTGTTGGGATCTGACTCCAGCGACTACACAAGGGGGTGACGATTCTGCCACTGGTGACTGGGGTTTGCCCCCCATCTCACCCCCAGGTCCAAAGAAACACAGAAGGGACAGTGGAAATGCGTGCTGTCCTGGGCACTGGTCCTGGCCTTGTCACCACCTGCCTCTAAAGGGAAAATGAAAATGGCCATTTCTGACCATTCAGGGTGTGAACTACCTTCCGTTGCCCAGATGATCTGGGAATCTTGGGAGGGACCCTAAAAGGTGAGATCCTTGCTCCCTCAAGCCCCAAGTCCCTAAGACACAGGCGGAGGAGCTGATGTTGGCCCCATGGACACCGGAGCCTGGGACTTCGGGTCTGCAGTGAGTGACAGAGAGAATGGACAGACTGGAAGGCGTGCCCCCCGTGCCGGGTCCAGGACGGGGAGGAGGCCGTGGCCCCGGGGCAACTCCCACAACACCAACGCCCGCACCCCGGTCAGGCTGTTGCTGCGGCACGAAGGGCACGCTGATGGTGGCTCTCGGGGGCCCTCGTTCCTCCTTGTTTGCTGAACCTGGTTTTCCAGGCTGCCGTCGATGCTGTGAGTTACACACTTCCCTTTGCCGTGGATTCCCGTCCACCTTTAGGTCTGCAACCCAAGAAATTTGAAAATTAGCTGTGTGAACATCAGCAAATGACTTTTCCTTTGTATTCCGTCAGATGGGGCTGGTAACAGCTACTGGGACTGTCCCAACGCAGACTGCGCTCTTCTCTCCCCTGGGAAGCTCCCAGAAAAGATGTGGCTGACTTGCGCTCAACTCTTTGAGAATAAAAATGAAATGGACGGCAATTGGTACTATTGATTAACTTGGTTTTACGTACACATTTCAAATCAGAGATACATGTACGGATGTTTTGAAAATGTTTCTCACTCTTACTTTTCTGGAAACGCCTCAAACGTCTTTTCATGTCACTATCACCCCAGTGTCACCTTCATGCCAGCGCGCTCTCCGCGCCCTCAAATAGATTTCTAGGGCACGTCATCTTGTCTTTCTTTCTGGATTATTTGAGCTACAACATTTTTAAAAATCCTGTGTGACGCCGTCACTGGTAAGTTATCTCATTCAGGTAAAACTAGGACTGTTGCTTTAACCATATGTCCTTTGGGGGGAAAATTTTTTTTATTTTATTTTATTTATTTATTTTAAATGCTCAGGGTTTTCTGGATTTTTTTTAGTTTTTAGGTTGTTTTTTTGTTTTTAATTTACTTGAGAGAGAGAGAACACGAGCAGGGGAGAGGGGTAAAGGGAGAGGGAGAAGCAGACTCCCTGCTGAGCAGGGAGCCTGATGCAGGGCTCCATCCCAGGATCCCGGGACCACAACCCAAGCCGAAGGCAGACGCTTAACCGAATGAGCCATCCAGGCACCCCAAAAATAAACCTTTTTAAATTATAAAATATAATAGACTGTCTGAGACAAAAATGTTATGAATTATCATAAAGCAAAACTTATGTAACCACTGCCCAGGTCAAGAACTAAAACACTGGCGGGACACCTGGGTGGCTCAGTCGGTTAAGCATCTGCCTTCGGCTCAGGTCATGATCCCAGAGTCCTGGGATCGAGTCCCACATCGGGCTCCTTGCTCAGCAGGTGGCCTGCTTCTTCATCTATCTCCTGCTCCCCCTGGTTGTGCTTTCTCTCTCTCTGACAAATAAATTAATAAAATCTTAAAAAAAAATTTATAAAAAAAAAAAAAAAAAGAACTAAAACACTGGCAACAATCCCAAAGCCTCAGTATGTCCCTTTGGTGCTCCGAAGGCATCCACATCCTGGTTTTTATGGTAATGTTATGGTAACCATTTACTTATTTTTATATTTTTACTATAAACATACATCCTCAAATATTATAATTAAATTCTTGCCTATTTTCGAACTTTGCATACAAAAGGGATCATATGTACTCCTTTAGGCTAGCTTTTTTTTTTTTCCCAAAGATTTTATTTATTCATTCGACAGAGAGAGACACAGTGAGAGAGGGAACACAAGCAGGGGGAGTGGGAGAGGGACAAGCAGGCTTCCCGTAGAGCAGGGAGCCCGACGCGGGGCTCGATCCCAGGACCCTGGGGCCATGACCTGAGCCGAAGGCAGACGCCTAACGACTGAGGCTAGCTTTTTTTAGTCACCATACGTGCTACGTTCACCCACGTTGTTGCATCTAGTTGTACTCCATTTTTGGTTACCCATTAACACTCGCTATATGACTCCATCACACTTACTCATCCATGCCACGGCCGCCGGACACTTTGAGCCGAAAGAAACAATGTTGCTGAGAATGTTCTCACATGTGCTCCTGGTGTGTGTATGAGCAAAGGCACTGTTGACCACAGGGCAGGCCTATCTTCCACTTCACGAGATAAGGTCAGACTGACTTCCCCAGTGATAGCACCAACTTCTGCTTCCACTTGGCCTATCTGGTAGGCAACTCCTTGTGGGTTTAATTTGTATTCCCCTGCCTACTGCTAAGGTTGGGCACTTTCTCATGTTTATTGGCCATCTGTATTTCCTCTTTCTTCTTACGTGCCCGGTCAGGTCCTTCACCTTTTTCACAATTTAAATGTTTGTCTTTTTTTTACTGATTGGCACTTCTTTCTATGTTCTGGATCCTAGCCCTTTGTTGGTTATGCGTATTGCAAATCTCTTCTGCTTTGTGGCTTGCCTTTTTACCCTTTTAATGGTGTCCATCTCTTCCGTTATAGTTGGTGCTTTCTACATCTTTTTTGTAGAAATCATTCCTTACCTCAAAATCTTTAAGATATTTTTATATGGGGGCACTGGGTGGCTCAGTCGGTTAAGTGTCTGACTTTTGATCTTGGCCCAGGTCTTCATCTCATGGTCGTGGGTTCGAGCCCCTTGTTGGGCTCCATGCTGGGTGTGGAGCCTACCTTAAAAAAAAAAAAAAAAAAAAAGGGGCGCCTGGGTGGCTCAGTTGGTTGAGCGACTGCCTTCGGCTCAGGTCATGATCCTGGAGTCCCAGGATCGAGTCCCACATCGGGCTCCCTGCTCGGCAGGGAGTCTGCTTCTCCCTCTGACCCTCCTCCCTCTCATGCTCTCTGTATCTCATTCTCTCTGTCTCAAATAAATAAATAAAATCTAAAAAAAAAAAAAAAAAAAAGATATTTCTTATATTATCTTCCAGAAGTTTTGTTTTTCACATTTAAATCTATAATTAGAGTAGCCATATATCTAGGTTTATACTACCTGTCCTGGCATCTCTTCTAGTGAGCATCCCCTTTTACTCCTAAAAGTGTCTGAAAATTTCTTTAAGCTTTTCTTCTTGGAACAAGTTAGCAGCAGTGAATTCTAATTCTAGCCACGACAGATTACTGGTTCTTGGACAGGTACAGGGAAGCATACCAGAATGCCTCAGAAGGGCCCGCTTGGGTCTGTGGTTGGTGGTACCCATCCTTGATGCACTGCCTTCCTGGGAGAGCCGTGGTAAGCCCGGGAGAGCTGAGGCCAGGAACTTCTTTCTCAGCTACCACCAGGGCAGACCCTACCTGCGGCAACTGTCAGCGGAGCTCCATTTCTTTTTTTTTTTTTTTAAGATTTTATTTATTTATTTGACAGAGAGAAACAGCGAGAGAGGGAACACAAGCAGGGGGAGTGGGAGAGGGAGAAGCAGGCTCCTGGCTGAGCAGGGAGCCTGATGCGGGACTCGATCCCAGGACCCTGGGATCATGACCTGAGCCGAAGGCAGACGCCCAACCGACTGAGCCACCCAGGCGCCCCCGGAGCTCCATTTCTGTGCTGGAAAGAGAGCTGACGGGGTTTGAGATAGGAAACCTCACTCCAGAGTAGGCTAATGATAAACTTCATTTGTGTAAATGATTGTAAAACGCAATGAAAGACAGTTTAGGTACAAGTGGCTTGTTCGACAAACTATATTTCTGGAATCAAATATATAGTATGTTTCCTTTACATACAAGTATAACACAGATTATGGTTTGGTTTTGCACATTGTGTGTGAGTCTACTGCCATTAGAAGTTCCTGGGAAGCCTGGCTGGCTCGGTCAGTGCAGCGGGTGGATCTTGATCTTGGGGTTGTGAGTTCAAGCCCCACACTGGGTGTAGAGTTACTTAAAAATAAAAATCTTAAAAAAAAAAAAAAAAATTCTTCCAACTACTATCAACCAGTAGCGGTCATGGGGTCTAGTGCAGAGTGATATGTCCAAGAAGTACAAAGTTCTTCATGAGAAGCTTCTGGCCCACGAGATAAACAGACCCGTATACCTACTGGTACATAAATGCTAAGGACTTTAAGGTATGAGTGCAAGCTTTATGTTGCTTCCTGGAGTAGAATTTATGTTAAGCAAATTAACCTGGGTTTTCTTTGTCTACTCCTGACCCTTGTACTTCACCACTGACCTTATCAGTTTATCCTCCTTAGCCTCGAATTAACCACCTTTATACAAACAATCAAGTACACCCCTACAGGTTATAGTCTTTCCTGGCTTCTAATATAGTTCTCTCTCCCCCACTGGACCTTTTCAGCTCTAGGGGAAAAGGTCTCTTGGCCGATTTGAATCCCCACCCGCGCTAGCACTAATCTAACATTGTAAGCACTCCAAAGATGGCTGTTGAATGAATGCTAGACTTGGCCATGTCTGCGTGAGTTTGTATAACCAGGCGGAGATCAGACAACTGGGACGGTGACTAACACTGGCTTCCAGATTTAGTTCATTATTTAAGTTTTAGATTTTAGGTGTTGTAGGTTTCCTCTTAGAAACAAAAACATCACTTCTTCACTTTAAGGCACTGTTGCCTTTGCGAATCAGGACATGCACATACATGAACTTTCAGTTGTCCTTTTTAACAGATGGTTTCTGCAAGTTTTCCTCTGCCAGAGATGGGGGGGAACACCACATTTTTTTTTTTTAAAGATTTTATTTATTTATTTGAGAGAGAGAATGAGATAGAGAGAGCATGAGAGGGGGGAGGGTCAGAGGGAGAAGCAGACTCCCTGCTGAGCAGGGAGCCCGATGCAGGACTCGATCCTGGGACTCCAGGATCATGACCTGAGCCAAAGGCAGTCGCTTAACCAACTGAGCCACCCAGGCGCCCAGAACACCACATTTTTAACTGCTTCATCTAGCACCTATGTAACTCTGAACAGTGTGGGTTATCGGGAGCAGGGCCGTACTGGCTGAGTAGTGAGAAGGGCTAACTGAAGTCCAGGAGCAAGGCTGTGCAGGGGCCTACCTTACCAGGTTCACGGCCAGACATCTGACTCATCAGCTTTACAAAGGGTGGAAAAACTGTAAACAGATTTAAAGTGAAAGTACCATGAACCACTTGTGATTAAGAGCTTACTCCTAGCAAATGAGTTTCCATAGAGAAAGGAAAAATCGAACAGTAGTTAGCAAAAAGACAGGCCATCAGAAAGATCTTAGGAACAACCTTACCACCTCCATTTAACGCATGCGGAGCCTACTGGAAGCCATGTTAAGAAAGGGCCAACGTGCGGGGCACCTGGGTGGCTCAGTCGTTAAGCGTCTGCCTTCAGCTCAGGTCATGATCCCCGGGTCCTGGGATCGAGCCCCGCATCGAGCCCCGCATCGGGCTCCCCGCTCCACGGGAAGCCTGCTTCTCCCTCTCCCACTCCCCCTGCTTGTGTTCCCTCTCTCGCTGTGTCTCTCTCTGTCAAATAAATAAATAAAATCTTTAAAAAAAAAAAGAAAGGGCCAAGGTGGCCATGTTCGTTGTTGGTGGAGGTGGGGGATGAAATGGACAGAGGAGCGATGTGTGTGGGCCAGTTCTGCTCATCTCTGCCCTTTTTGCTCAGGCTCTTCCAACATTTTTCAGTGCAAGACTTACCCATTATCTGGGGACCTGGGGGAGGGATATTAATTCCTTTAATAAAAAGCGAATACCTATTATGTGTTAGGCAATTACTAAGCCCTGGAAATTCCAATACGAATAAGAAAGTCACTCCCTTGGGATACCTGGGTGGCTCAGTCGGTTAAGCGGTTAAGTGTCTGCCTTCAGCTCAAGTCATGATCCTGGGGTCCTGAGACTGAGCCCCACATCAGGCTCCCTGCTCAGCAGGGAGTCTGCTTCTTCCTATGCCCCTCTCCCCTGCTTATGCTCTTTCTCTTTCAAATAAACACATACAATCTTAAAAAAATATCATTAAGTCACTCCCTCAAACATATTGCAATGTGGTCAGGGATATAGACAGAAAAACAATTATAAGACAGTATGTGGGGGGCCAGAATCAAGAACATACAAAATATGAGGGCAAAATAACCCACGTCTGCTTTTCTTTGGGTTTAGTAAGAGCTGACCTTTGATCTGAGACTTAAGGCTGAATGAGAATGGACAGTAGAAGGAGGGTGGGTACGGCATGTGGGACAGTGGGGGCTGCGTAGAAGTTTAGAAGTCTGATGGGGCCAGGAGCACAGCAGCAAGTTCTGCCAAGGCTGGCTTAAAGGTTCACAGAAGCTGCCACAGAACTGAGGTTACAGTGGAAGGTAGAAATGGTGGGGAAGAGCCAGCCATTTGGAAAGCCTGAGCTCTCTCCTGTGACTGACGGGCAAGTGTTGGGGGAAATCCAGACCGCCCAGCCTGTCATCTATCCAGCCATCCCTCCGTGACCCAAATATGAGAGACAGATACAGTAATGTCCATCATCCTGAAAGCAGCCCTCTATCAATCATCTGGAATGCTGCTGAACCCAGTGCTGCCTCTGAAACTCTAATACTTGATGCAAATGGCCAAGTGCCTTGAACCCAAATATGCAGAGACTATAATAACAATACTAGTCATATGAGAGTGCTTGTAAGCACTTTACGTACATCTTCTCATTTCGTCCTCCCTCCAACCCAAAGACACAAGTGGTGTTATTCCTACGTTACAGACGAGGACACAGGCTCAGAGGTGTAGTGACTCGTCTAGTAAGTGACGGAGCTGGGATATGAACCTACTGTGTCTGCCCAGGAGAGACGTGGCAAGGAGAATAGACGAGAAACAAGAAACGAAGGTTAAAACAAAAGTGCAGATATGGGAACAAGGACTATCAGCTGTGGCGAGGCCAGAAAAATGCAGGCCTCCTGACAATTGAAGAGTCAGCTCTGCAAAGGCTGAAAGGACTGGGGGTGGGGTGTGGGGGTGGTGCCCCCGGGGAGGACTGTGGGTCCCCAGAAGTTCCACTGTGTCAGACTCTGAGTTCAGGGAAACTGGTATTGAATTCTGTCACAGCACAAGAGCTCTGCCAAGGACCATGGAGCGCTCCTAACTCAATGCTTCTTTTAACGTGGAAACTGAGGCCAGATAGGAGAAATGGCTACAAACGGTCACCGACAGAACAGAGTACAGGTCCCCCCCACCTCCAGACTACTGCTTCTGCTGTCTGGCAGCCACTCGTCCTCCTGCTAATAGCACCCTGGCCTCACTGAGCCCCCCCACCACGGGTCTTAGTCCCCTGGGGCTGCTATAACAAAAATACCAGACTGGGGGGCTGAAACCACAAACACCCATCCCTCAGGGTTCTGGAAGCTGGAAGTCCAAGGTCCAGGCGCCAGCAGGTCTGGTGTCTGGTGACAGCCACCTCTCACTGTATCCTCACGAGGGGAGGGGGCGTGGGCTCTTACGTGTCTCTTCTCATAAGGGCACTACCTTCTTAGGAGGGCTCCACCCCCGTGACCCGATGACCAACCCCCTCCCCAAGGCCTCATCACCAAATACCATCCAACTGAGGATGAAGGTTTCAATGTACGAATTTTAGGGGGACACAAACATACAGCGCCTGGTAACCCACATGTCCAGACTGAGCCAGTCCACAAAAGCCACACTGAAGGTTACACACAAGACCACAAAGCCATCCAGGATGAATCAGAGACTTTTCTGCCTTTCGTCTCAGCGGAGTCGGCCCGTGCCGGGCTTCCGCGGTCACCACGGTGGGGGAAAGGCGGTCTGCATCCTCGGAGAGGAGCAAGGGCGAGCACCAGAGCGGGAGGAAGGGGAACCAGGTCCAAGCCACAGCGTTTCGGCCTCTAAGTCGGGCTGCGCCTGGCGTGCCAGCAGGCACGTCTCCCGTTTTGGTTTTCATCTCCATCCTAACTGCGGGGTAGCTCCCGGGCTGCCGAGGGGATGGAGAGGTGCGGGCGCGTCACTTCCACCCGGGCCGGCAGACGGCAGAGCGCTCACGTCTGAGCTAGTACGAGGTGCGAGGCTGGCCCGCCTCCCGTCAGGGTTTCTGTCACTGGCCACACCGGAGCCTGAACAGAACAGCGGCCTGTTACCGCCACCAGCGCACGCTGTCCTCACAGGATCACAAGTTTGGAGAACTCTCCGAGGACGTTAAAGCTCTGGGTTTGTGTGCTCAACGGCGACATGCCAGTTCGAAGGGGAACCACCTCGACAGCTGCCTCCACCTGCGCCCGCCGGCTCTCCTCCTCCCACCTCCGGTCGCCACAGGGCCGCGCCCCCCGCACCCCCCACCCCCCGCCTCGGGCCCTCCCGGCCGCCCCCTCCTCGCCTTCCGTCCTGAGAACACAAGGCTGGCGGGCAGGTGCTGGGAGGCGGCGGGCGGGTCCTGAAGAAACGACGGGCCGGGTTCTGGGGGGCGGCAGGGGGTCTCGGGGTTGGTGGCGGGGGGAGGTTCTGGGGGCGTCGGTGGTCTGCGGGCCCGCTTGGCCCCCGGGAGCGCGCGGAAACCTCGCCGCACCAGCCGGCCGCAGCACCTGCTCCACTCCGAGCCCGGAAGTGGGTGGGCGCGCGACCCCCAGGCGGGCCCGTGACGCGGTGCGCCGCAGCCAATCGCGCGCGCCCGGCCTTGCGTCACGGCGAGGCCGGCCAATGGGCGCGGGCCTGACGGCCGCTTCCTGCCCGCCCGCTAGCCCTGGCAGCCGGGGGAGGGCCGACCCGCTAGCCCGGCCGCCGACGAGCGATCGCCGCGAGTCCGCCCGCCGGGCGCCAGCCCAGGTGAGTGCGGCGGCGGCACCGCCCGGCCTCTCCGGGCAGGTTGGGGCGGCGGAGGGCTGGGGATCCTCCTCTCCCCGCGGCGCTTTGGGTGGGAGAGGTTGTGCTCGTGCGCTTTCCTGCACACCGTGCGGGGCGCCGTCGCCATCCCCCAGAACGCCCGGTGACGCCCCCGCTCCAGCCTTTGCGCTGGAGCGACTTGGGGAGCGGGTTGCTGGAGCCTGCGGATTTAGAGGATCGCCTGCGAGGAGCGCGTTTGTCCCTCCCCGAGGCAGCGGTAGGAGCAAATCTGCGTGTTGTGGGATTAGCACGGGCAGATGGTGAGGGCCGGGCGCTCCGACTATGCCCCTGGTGGCCGGGCAGGGGGCCCACCTGTCGCCCAAGTGCACGGAACCGGAATGAAAGCAGACTGACCCGGCCGCGATGATGCGGGGTGGGATGGGGTGGAGTTCGTCCCCAGATTGCCGGCTCAGGGCATCTCCTGCCCAGTGCGGCCAGCCGACCCTGCTTCAGGAAGGACTCAACTACCGGGCATGTCCTGCCATTTTCTCCCGCATCTTGGGACCCTGATGTCGCTTTCCAACAGCCCCCGCAAGTGGCAGGCAGTAAGCAACCGTCAGAAGTCAGGGCTCTGTGTTTGCTCAAGGGGTGGGAGTGACAGGGTGTAATAGAAAAACCAACAGGAAACCTTACGGGAAGGAGCCCTAAGGCAGATGCAGGGAAATAGATGCTTCGGGAGCTCCCTTGGTCCCTTGTGTCCCCCTCTCTGCCATACCCCGGCCCTACTTTCCCCACCCTCACCTTCCCTGGAGGACCTTTTGGTCTCTGAAGGGATCTATTAGTAAACCTGCGCAGAAAGGCAGTTGGCTCTGAGGATGGTGAGCAGGTGACCTCCAAGTGGATTGACTGAAGGTCCACCTGGAATTCATTGTACAAAAATTCTTGGTGAATCCAAGGTTGCTTTCTTGGAAAGTATTCTCTCTGGCCCTACAAAACAAAGAAATCCCGGGCACCTGGGTGGCTCGGTTGGTTAGGCGACTGCCTTCGGCTCAGGTCATGATCCTGGAGTCCCTGGATCGAGTCCCACATCGGGCTCCCTGCTCGGCAGGGAGTCTGCTTCTCCCTCTGACCCTCCCCCCTCTCATGTGTTCTCTCTCATTCTCTCTCTCTCAAATAAATAAATAAAATCTTTAAAAAAAAAAAAAAAAAACAAAGAAATCCCAGGATCCCAGAATCATGGGACTTAATGCTCAAGCCTGCCTTTCAAGAGTCCTCTGACCCAGTGACCCAGTGTCCCTGGACTGGTTACCTGGTCACCTGAGAGCCAGGAATTGGTATATAGGGAGCTGGGGTGGCATCCTGGCAGGAGCAGAAAGGGGGTGAGGCTGGCCAAGGATGTTCACCCCTATCCTCTTTAGCCAGGAGGCGATGGTGCCTGTGTGTCCACTCTGAAGGGACTTTGCAAACATAAACCCCCATCCTGTCCTTTCTCTGCAGTAGGGTCTTTTGTTAGCTGCCCAGAAGGTTCAATTATGTCTATTTGGAAATTAGTGCTTAGTCATTTCTCTGAAGGGAAGTGTATCGAGTAAGCGGAAGTCACTATTCATTGAGCTCAACCTAGAGATGGCCTGACTTCACTGGTTTCTTATACAGTGAACTGTTGGCCTGAGAGATGGATTTATATTCACATGACATCACAGGAGCCAGCATTCCCTTTACCCCCAGAATTCTTACTTTTCCCCCCAACAGTTTATGATGAGGATATTCAAACACATGGCCAAGTTTAAAGTATTATACAGTAAACGCCCTTATGCCCCCACCTGAATTCTACTATTGATCTTTTACTATACTTGTTTTATCCCATATCTATCCACCTATCATGACCTTACCTTAAACCTTAAGTCATTGGTGATATTTGGCTTCCCTGGAGCAGTATTTCCATCTTAGCTCAGGGAGTTGGCCGTGCCATGGATGGAGGTGGTGGTGATTATCGATAAACTTTGGGTGAGCACCCACTATGTGCAGAGTACTGTTAGGTGCTTTGGAAATGAAGAGGCTGAAGACTCAGGCTGAGGAGGAGGGGATTTGATTTTTTTCTGTTTTCTAAGGGATAGATCAGTGGTAGTGTGTAATAGCAGGTGCCAAGTAATGAACGACACCAGTAATGCTCACGGAGTTCTTGCCGCGGACTGGCCACTATCACAGGCTCCATACCTGTATTATCTCACTTCATCCTTACAACGACTTCGTAAGTAGGTCGGCATTCCTCTCCGCCTTTAACGAATTAAGAAATCGAGGCATAGAGAGGTTAGTCGGCTCCCGGTGGTGCCAGGGAGGGATGGAGCCCGGACCCAGATTCCAACAGTCCACAGTGCAGATGCCAGAGGGGGAGAGCGGACCCCCAGGCTTGGCCAGGCAGGAGCGAGCGGGTGTCTTGGGGTTACCAGAGCTCTTCCATCTGGATGCAGATACCGGTTTTCAAATGGCTCCAGAAGGCTGGTGTTGTGACTTCCCATGTGTTTGACCGGGACGAAGTACCAGGGCGGAGAGGTCACGGTTCTGGGGTGTCTCCCAACGTGTGGCTCCTATTCCTTCTGCTTCCCTTCTTCCTCATCCCTTGGTTACTTCCTCCCCAGCCTGCTCTCTTCTTGGTGTTTGTAAGACACGCTTTGTTCCAGAAAAGCCTATGTGCCTGTAGCAGATGCTCCTGTTCTCAGCCACTTTGCATCCGTCACGCTGTCCCAAGCGCCCACAGCCTGGCCCAGCAGCCTCGAGGCACCCGGCCTACCACTGCCCGTCTCCCAGTAGCTCTTCCCTCCTTCCTGGCCCTGGGGCAGTGTCAGGCAGAACTTCTCACTGCCCCCCACCCCCAGGCCGTTGTCATCCAGCTGCTCTGTTTCGCTGCTGAGGTTCTGACCTTGTGGCCCTGCCTTGGTAGGAGGCTTGACCCTACCAGAAGCCAGGCTCCAGGAATCGGGCCCCAGGGAGCACCAGCACAGTCGGCCCTGGAGGTGTGGGCGTGGCCAGTGATAGAACTTACCAGTCGCCTTGCGGGGGGGGGG